>NC_041392.1:741013195-741023454 GCF_002162155.2 Triticum dicoccoides | reverse complement strand
ACAGGACCCCGTTTCGACCGTAGCGCTCCAACACAAGTCCGTTTCCTCCGTTTTGCAGTACGCCACACCCCTCCCGATCAACAGGACCCCCGTTTCGACCGTAGGAGGTCCGTTTCCTCCGTTTTGCGGTACGCCACACCCCTCCCGATGAACAGGACCCCGGTTTCGATCGTAGGAGGTCTGTTTCCTCCGTTTTGCGGTACGCCACACCCCTCCCGATGAACAGGATCCCGTTTCGAACGTGGCCGGTCGAACACAAGGCCGTTTCCTCCGTTTTGCGGTACGCCAGGCCTCGTTTCCATCGCCTGTTCCGTCCAAGCCTTCTTGATGAACGCGACACATTCCGTTGTCTCCCCATGACACGACACATTCCGTTGCCTCCCCATGAACACGACGACGACGCTGTTGCTCCGTTCCGACCCAGCCATGTACACGAGCCCTGGCCGTACGTATGCGCGAGTAGGCGTTTGAGGCCCCACCCGTATGTACACATACGTGGCTGTAGTTTCTTTCTTGCACCCTGGCCGATGTACGTACGTGTACATGCTACGTGCGCGCCTCTACTACGACACGTGCGCGACTCTACATCGACCAATATATATGTACGTACATGTTCGCAACCAGAATGACAATGCTACGTACGCTTTGACCAGGTGGGTCCCGACTGTCAGGCACTTCCTTGCCTGCGAAGATGTAGCTGGTGGGTCCCAGCAGCCAGGGGGCGAATTGTTTTGGTTTTTTTGCCCGGACGCACTTCCTTGCGTGCGAAGGTGTAGCTGGTGGGTCCCAGCAATCGGGGGCCTGGTGGGTCCCAGCAGTCAGGGGGGCGAATCATTTTTTTCCGGACGCACTTTCTTGCGTGCGAAGATGTAGCTTGTGGGTCCCAGCAGTCAGGGGCGAATCATTTTTTTCACGAAATACGGTGGCCCGTCCGATTGGTCTCCGCTGTCAGGTGGAGTAATAATTATTTTGCGCGTAATAAGGATGCACTTCCTTGCGGCTGCCGTGGACCCAGCTGTCAGCCTCTCCATGTAGAGTACTCTTCCGATGGAAGTCGGTCGTTGACCACGTTGACCACGCCGCGCCGAGATCACCAGGGCGATGGTCTGGACGACGGCGAGGCCTAGGAAGGGACGACGCAGAGCCAGGGAAGACGCAGCAGTGGAAGCCCACGCGGAGAGGAGTACGAGGGTTCACTGGTTCCGCTGCGGTGTGAGGCTGCCATCGCCGCAGAATAACAGGGGGTGTGGTTGAGTAGAGGGATGGCCTGGCCAGCGGTGGGAGTAGTACAGGGCGATGAGGCCTCCGCGGCATCACCGCCGGCCACGGGAGGCAGGAGCACGCGACACGATCGGCGCTGCTTTGGGCGGCTGGAGCAAGAAGACCAGAGGTTGAAGAAGCACTATGGTCGTTGGATGGACATCGTACGATCACTGCAGCTAGAATCGTTTATATTGACTAAGTTGACAAAGCCCTTGGTACGCGTCAACTTAGTAGGCCCACAGCTCGGATTTGGCAGAGAACATATAGCCCATTTGTGATTTGTAAGAATGTACAACCCATTTTTTTTTAATTCTAATGGAATTTACTACAGCCCATTTACAGTTTGTTAAAATTACAGCCCAACTTCTAGCTAGGACAACGATTAATAATTTCAAACAACCGCTCAAAACAGAATTCAAAAAAAATTCTCACATTTTGATGTGATCCGAAATATTTTTATCCGAAATTTCTAGTCAGGTTAAATATAATTTCAAAATAAAGTTGTATTATGTTAAAATCCAACGAAATATTGCGCGCGCAACAAGTAATGAAATTAAAATTTTCAAATTCCAAAAATAATATATTTTTCAAACTAATTACGTGTTTGGTGCATAGTAACTGTCCAGTTATTATAGTTACATCCCATTTATTATTAATTAAATTCCATTTTCTTGTTAAACCTAATGCATACCTCCTAGGAAAGTTTGCAGCCCAGCGGGGCGGAGAATAACAAGTTGACCCGGATATTGTGTACAACTGTCGGCCCAGTTGCATTGCTGATTTTGAAAAAAGCTATTTTTTATACACACATTTAATTTTTTTTGTATAGATAAGGAACATTTTTATACACACATTTAACAATTTTTAAATACATGATTAACACTTTTTAAAACATATTTTTTTAGTCAACAATGGGCCCACAACGAGCGGAGGAGGTCACAATACACATATTTTTTAAATACATGATTAACACTTTTACAAAAACAATTAGCCCACAGCGAGCCAATTAGCTCCAGTCGGCCCACAGTGGGCCGACAGGGGCCAGTTGGCCAACTGTAGGCCGACTGGAATCCAATCGGCCTGCTGTGGGCCGACTAGGCCCAGTCGGCCTGCAGCGGGCAGACGGTGTATTATTTTTGAAAAAAAATACCCAGCGTAATATTTATGAAAATTAATAAAAAATGTATTATTTAAAAAAATAGCGAAAAAAGGTTGTGTAGTACAGTACAACCTAACATGGTTACTCAGTCCACATTCAACGACGCCGAAAAGACCCGAACAAGGCTTCTGTACAACTTTTTGAAGTCACTGAGCTCAATTAATAACTTAAGAAAAAAGTTAGATTACAGTAGAACCTAATTAAAAGTTGTCATGAGCAAATAAATAATTCAACGAGTCCCACTTGTGCGTGCACGTGCGCGCGCGCGCGCGTGTGTGTGTGTGTGTGAGAGAGAGAGCCATCGGCCGATGCTCGTAAATACATCTTTCAGCCATATGCATTGTTGATGCTCAGTAAAAAATTATATAGTTTACATAATCATATAGAACATCATAGCACACTGAACTTGCATACAAAAATTTCACGCACGCGGCACAATCAGGATGGAAGTAGTGGATCGCTATGGGAAGGGCTATGTTGAAACCAACGAAGTCGTACATAACGGTTCATCGTCTTTATCAATGACGGAGAAATATCTTGAATGTTGTGCAAAGAAAATAGACAGACAACACAATAAGTTCTCTTAGCACATTAAGTTGACGTACAGCCCTTTTTCAAAAAAGTTCAGGTACAAAATTAGAACATGTCACAATCAAATGTACTGGCATATTAGTGCTTCACACCCATAGCTCGGATTTAACTAGTATCTGATAAGATTCAGTTGTTACCTCAAATTAGAGCACATCCAGGCAGCCAGCCCTGCCTCTTCTCCCAAAGAAGCAGTGGCCTCCGCCGCGCGATGGAGTAGGCCCTGTGCCATCCATCGTTCCGAGCAACACGGGGAAAGTCTGACGTTGACTCCTGTAATGGACATCGTTGACGGACCCTGGCACCAGCGGCGGCGACAGGACTTCGATTGATGGATTGACCACTTCTTCGAATGCACGAACACTCGATACAGGTACATCCCTAACGTGGTCCGTGGTGGCTTTGGTGGCGATGAATAGTACAACCCCAGTTCCTGCACCGGTATCTCAATACCAATCACCTTCGGTATGGTGGACGGCTTCTTCATCCATGCCATAACCGTCAGAGCGCAACTGTCTGGAGGAACAAACATACTTACGAGCTCACCTCCAAGGTCGTTGATAAGCTCGTTCATGGACTTGCTGTTCCAAGCACGTCGAGGCATGCCGTGGAAGGTAAGATTTGTTAAAAGCTCAAGCTCAGAGGGCACCGAGCCCCATCCTGGGTGCCACCGATCAAAGCTCACCAATGCACCATCGCAGAACAAACGCTGGGAAGATTCGAACATATGACTGCAATCGAAAGTTGTCCGGAACCTGACGAAGAAATCAGCCAGTGGCGGACAGACTTCGACGAGCAAGTCACTTATTTGGATGCCTTGCGCAATGCCAAGAGCTTTGACAAGGTCATCCGGCGAGACGGGAGGCCGGTCGCCGTTGATGGTTACCATCAGCACTTTGCCGGCAAACTGGTCGTCAAGCGCCGCCATGCCACTGTTGAGCGACAGCACGCAGCGACCGAAGGCAGGACGGACCTCAGGATCTCCGGCTCGGAGATCCGCGTTGACCGGCGACATGATAGTGTGCTTGAGTATAGGGAGTACAGGAGGGGGATTTGGGGGAACTGGAGTAGGAATCAAGATTCCAGAGGTGGGGGAGGGGCGGGAGACTGCGGATGAAAAGGTAGCATGAATTTCGATCACGCGCCAATATGCTCTCGGCGCGCAAGCGCACGAAAACACCGGTGGCGCCCACATGTAGGCCTAAGAGTCCTTATTCATTCTTTTTTGGAGAGCCCGGCCTTTTTTTAGGATCTTTTGAGAGCCCGGCCCGAGAGTCATAATTGACCTGTTTGGCATTGCGTTACTACTCGGCCCATATTCAACGACACCTCACTGGCCCAAACAAGTGTACATTATCGAAAAGACACTGAGCTCAAATTATATAACTTGAAAAAAAGGAGATATACTCTGAACACTGGAGAATGGTGATGCCCTCATTTATCCCACCAGTAGTTCGAGACAATAAACAGTTCGAAACAACGATATATACAACATTCAAACACTGACTTGTGACTACTACTAACATAAACAGCAAGACATGATAGTTCATAAGAAGTCTTGCTACACCACCGAAACACACCCATCTGCAGCGCTCAGACTCTCATGATCCTGACGAGAATGACATTCTAAACAGAAGCAACTATTACATAGTAAGAGTGACATAGACGAGGATGACCAAATGACAAGGAATATGCATAACAAAAGAAAGAACTACCCATCCAGAACCAGCAGCAAAGACAACAAAGTCATTCGAAGAGATGATCCAACACCATCATAATTTGCAGCCCTGCTTCAGCGACCAGTGATCCGGAGACACTAGTACTCCGCCCTTTCGATGCAACAGCCCAATTACCTATCAACCTGAAGGCTCGAACCACATCACTGCCTGTCGTAATTGAGACATCCAAGGATCAAAGTTAATCCGGATGCCTTTGTCATTCTCACCTTATTTTGGCTGCAGGATGTATCATTGACAATCAGGGGAATTTGCTCCCGGACTCCTAGGGCTCATCGTGTAGACACAGTTTTCCATAGCAAACAGAGCCTCTCTGCCATCAAGGTCCTTGCCAACGGTGATCTCCTGGTTAATCGGATAATTGAGTCCGAGAAACAGAGAGTGTGAACCAAGGTTGTTTACCTGCCTCCAACTAAAAAATCCTAAAGCCCCCAACAAGATGGTATCCTGCTCATAGACGTAACAGCCACTGTCCGGATACTCACGTATTACACGGTGCTTCTATACAGTGGGGTTTTTGCAATATAACTTTTCCGGCTCATGTGTCCAAATGACCATCAATCTTTTGCCATCATCTGATCGAGTGAGGAACCAGTTGTGCTTCCCTATTTTTGGCAAAGGTGGTGTGATTACAAAGGGCAGTAACTGTAGGGACACTGCATCATATCAAAAAGGACAGACATTGTTAATGTAAGATCAGCATTGATCAGAGTATGAGTAGGATAATGCAAGAAACAACATTGATATGTCCCTGTTGGAACTGGGAGGAAAATACAGGGAAATGTATACTGGGTTCGAAAATATAAAAGTGCCATGCATGGTTATACTCATGTTATCTCACAATCGATTCTTCACAGGAAACTACCATGTCATGCATGTTATGTAATCATGTTCTGTCCTCACAAACAAATTCTTCAAGGTAACTAACAGATCATGCATTGTTATATACTCGTGTTCTGTGGGCAAATTTTTTGTGAGGATATTATTCTAGCCATTGATTGCTGAAGGGCGAATATAGGTATATACACATGGTAAGCATTGCAGGATTTCACTACTTCCAAATATAGAGTTCTCCATATGCACATTTACTCCCCTAATGTCTGGTTAGATGAAACCAACAGTGTGGTGCATGTTTCTACATCATGAAAATGAGGAAACTAACATGGCCATTGATACACACTCATATTTAGTAGTAGTATATAGATTACTGTAAAATAAGGATAATATCCATATATTCCTAACTGTTTGATTATTCAGGGTACAAATTGGTTGTAATGACATGGTCACAATCGCATGAATTAACTCATTCCAAATATAGCTGATTTACGGCATCTCTAATACATTGCCATAGTTCTACTCAAATTCTGCTCAAACAGAGATATGCCAATCATCACAAAAAGTTCAAACAGTGTCATGGCGTCATCATTAACATGAGAGGAAACAACTTACACGCGCCGTCCCAGCAATACGTGGTGCCATCTACTTTGTCGATCGCGTAGATGATGCCATTGTGTTCAATAGCATCACAGAAGTGTGTATCAGCTTTGACGATGATCCACTGCGAGCCGAGTTGTCTCCAGCTAAAGAAGGCACCGGCGTAAAGATAGGCGAGTCCGCGGTCGAACAAGGCAATTAGCTTGAAGTCTGCGTAATTCGCATGTTGTGTGGGCACTTGGCACATTACAATCTTCTGCAAAACAAGGTCCGTCCAACTGACGTAGTAAATACAGATGACTTGGACCGCGATGGTAATACTCTATATAATCCAACGGAGGAAGGATAATCTCATGGGAGGTCTGGAAGTTCACGAGCACCAACTTTTTACCGTCTTCTCTGAAGGCAGCCATCCAGTGGGAGTTCATGCCGACCCAGTACATACCTGCCAAGAAGTTTCGGGCGATGGTGATCGGATCGATGTCAAGGGAAATGGTGTACGGCGACCCACTACATACCTGCAAATAAGTTTCGGCTAATGGAGATCGGATTGAAGTCGAGGGGCATCATGCACGCCTCCGTATCATGGTGAGCCAATCTCGCAAGACCAGATAGCAGCAAGCAGGGTGTCTTGAAAAGCTTAGGCCTCGCTTCGATGATGGCCATGTGCATGTCCCTCGAGCATGCAGCCAGCCGCAGGGCGCTCAACATATCCATACACGAACAACAGAGGTCGAGGATGTCACTGGGGAGATTGCTCCAATCGTAGCTCATATGGATGCTGCGCGGTTCACGTTCGGCCATGGTGGAGTTTGGAAGGGGGCTTGATTTACGGGGGAGAAGGTTGTCGGTGCTGGAGTGGCTAGCGAGGGAATAGTGGTACTAGGGGAGGCGAGTGAGGCGACGGTACATGGGGGCACAGTGAGATGGAGATGGAGTGGTGCTAAGACGAGGCGAGGCGCCAATGTATTGTACAACGGCGGTGACAGACTGCACTGTGCACAGGGTGAGGCTGACTTTGGTAACCTGAACACGCCGCCTGGACTAGTGTCAGGCGCAGGGTGTTGTCACTTCACTGTGAGGACCGGATGAATAGTATTTTGACCATCATGAGTACTCCAGTATTATATAGCGTAAATAGGTCTCCCGTGCTAGCATGCATGTTCACTTCATCATTCAGGTATGATACGTCTCCAACGTATCTATAATTTTTGATTGCTCCATGCTATATTATCTACTGCTTTGGCCTATATTGGGCTTTATTTTCCACTTATATATTATTTTTGGGACTAACCTATTAACCGGAGGCCCAACCCAGAATTGCTATTTTTTTTGCCTATTTCAGTGTTTCGGATAAACAGAATATCAAACGGAGTCCAAACGGAATAAAATCTTCGGAAACATGATTTTCTCACCGAACGTGATCCAGTAGACTTGGACCCTACTGCAAGGGATCAAAGAGGTGGTCACGAGGGTGGGGGCGCCCCCCCTAGGGTGCGCCCCCCTGCCTCGTGGGCCCCTCGGTGCTCCACCGACGTACTCCTTCCTCCTATATATACACACGTACCCCCAAACGATCAGAACAGGAGCCAAAACCCTAATTCCGCTGCCGCAACTTTCTGTATCCACGAGATCCCATCTTGGGGCCTGTTCCGGAGCTCCGCCGGAAGAGGGCCGTCATCATGGAGGGCTTCTACATCATCCTAGCCCCTCCCATGAAGTGTGAGTAGTTTACCTCAGACCTTCGGGTCCATAGTTAGTAGCTAGATGGCTTCTTCTCTCTCTTTGAATCTCAATACAAAGTCCCCCCCTCTCTTGTGGAGATCTATTCGATGCAATCTTCTTTTTGCGGTGTGTTTGTTGAGACCGATGAATTGTGGGTTTATGATCAAGTCTATATATGAATAATATTTGAATCTTCTCTGAATTCTTTTATGCATGATTGGTTATCTTTGCAAGTCTCTTCGAATTATCCGTTTGGTTTGGCCAACTAGATTGGTAGTTCTTGCCATGGGAGAAGTGTTTAGCTTTGGGTTCGATCTTGCGGTGTCCCTACCCAGTGATAGAAGGGGCAGCAAGGCACGTATTGTATCGTTGCCATCGAGGATAACAAGATGGGGTTTATTTCATATTGCATGAATTTATCTCTCTACATCATGTCATCTTGCTTAAGGCGTTACTCTGTTTTTAACTTAATACTCTAGATGCATGCTGGATAGCGGTCGATGAGTGGAGTAATAGTAGTAGATGCAGAATCGTTTTGATCTACTTGTCACGGACGTGATGCCTATATACATGATCATGCCTAGATATTCTCATAATTATGCACAATTCTATCAATTGCTCAACAGTAATTTGTTCACCCACCGTAGAATACTTAAGCCCTTGAGAGAAGCCACTAGTGAAACCTATGGCCCCGGGTCTATTCTCATCATATCAATCTCCATCACTTTTATATTGTTTTGCTATTTACTTTGCTTTTACTTTTTACTTTGCATCCTTATATCAAAAATACCAAAAATATTCTATCTATCAGATCTCACTCTCGTAAGTGACCGTGAAGGGCATGACAACCCCTAATCGCGTTGGTTGCGAGTAGCTATCGCTTTGTGCAGGTACGAGGGACTTGAGCGTGGGCTCCTACTGGATTGATACCTTGGTTCTCAAAACTGAGGGAAATACTTATGCTACTCTGCTGCATCATCCCTTCCTCTTCGGGGAAAACCAACGCAAGCTCATGACGTAGCAAGGTATCATCCATATTGCAAGCAAGCAGAACCAAATTCTCGTGCATGCCCAATCAACGCTCTGCCGCGATGCATGCAGTGGTCATTCTGGTGCATCAAGGACGGCATGCAGATCGTTCCACACTTGAGAAGAGGAAAAATGGAAAGGTAGAACGCGGCAGCAGAGGAAGAGAACGCTGGCTAACGAGGCTGGGAGGGGATCGAGCAGGAAGTTAATGCTCCACGCCTAAAGGTTTTGGGAAAACCTAATTTTCATAAGGTGACTTATACTCACCTAAATGGAGGGAGTATTCCTTAACCAGAGAATGTTGTGTCTCCCACTCACGTGCTCAAAAAAAAACTATGACACACATATTTTTATCTGTTTGCATAGGTCCCACCTATCAGGAAGGATGGGCACGTACACAAACAGGTACGACTCATCAGTCTACCCCGCATAGCCTTTTCGTTTAGTCTACCTAGCCGTCTAATCAACTGCCTGCACGCCACTTCTCCCATTTACTTCTCCATCGGGAACCGATTCTCCTCGGCTTCTTCACCTCCCCTTCGTCTTCATTTGCATCCAAACCCCACTGCGTTCACATTGTTTTAACCACTTTAAATAATCATCTACTACTTCAGTTAGACTAGCCATCTAATCCTAATTCTCCAAACCACAGCCCTCCGTTCCAGCGGTTCCAAACGGCGATAGAGATCGAGATGCAGGTTTTTAGCGTCCAACATGTCCTCGTCGAAGGCTTGATGCGCATAGTTGCCACCGTCACCGTCCACCCAAGGGTTGTTCGACAGTGGATAAACAATGTATCCAACTCCCTCGAAAAGGTAGAGACGAGGGTCATTGGTCTCGACGCAGAGTACACGGAGCGTGCCCCTGGGAAGATCCAGCGCGCCGCCGTCCTTCAGCTGTGCCTCAAAGATGAAGTTTTGGTGTACCACATCATACACTCGCTCTCCATACCAGGTGAGCTTCACGATTTCTTGTCTCGGGAGGATGTATACTTCTGTGGGGCAGCCATCGAAGGGGACAAACAGAAGCTGGAGCCGTACAACCTTAATTTGAATAGCATCGCTGACCTACAAACCAGAATCAAAATTCCTATAGAAGTTTGTGATAAACAGACACCATCCCTATTCGACGTAGCAAATTTTGTGCTCGGTACAAATCTTCAGAAGGGTGACGAGACGGTGGCATTAAGGTCGTCTGGATGGGAGAATTATCCCTTGACATTACGAGCGGATAAAATATGCTGCCCTCGATGCCCGTGTGAGTTTCGAGATAGCTGCAAGGTCCAAAGAGCTTGTTGCGAAGCCATCTCCCACGGAGAATGAGAA
>NC_041392.1:741004947-741012704 GCF_002162155.2 Triticum dicoccoides | reverse complement strand
AGAAGAAGAAGAAGAAGAAGAAGAAGAAGAAGAAGAAGAAGAAGAAGAAGAAGAAGAAGAAGAAGAAGAAGAAGAAGAAGAAGAAGAAGAAGAAGAAGAAGAAGAAGAAGAAGAAGAAGAAGAAGAAGAAGAAGAAGAAGAAGAAGAAGAAGAAGAAGAAGAAGAAGAAGAAGAAGAAGAAGAAGAAGAAGAAGAAGAAGAAGAAGAAGAAGAAGAAGAAGAAGAAGAAGAAGAAGAAGAAGAAGAAGAAGAAGAAGAAGAAAAGGCCGCTCCAGCAGGAGGGCATTATGGATGGATGAACTATTTCCTCTCTTGTAAAAAGATTATTCCCTCTCGGTGTATATTGATATAAATGGACTATTTCGATGGTGTGCATGTCTTTGGAACAGAGTAGTAGCATGGGTCCGCTTGACTATAAGGAACTACTAGCAAAAATGCCCATGCGTTGTAACGGGAGAAAAAAATGTCACGACCCTAACTCGATAAGTATTCCCTCTCATCCCACACGCGATCAAAAATCTATCCTCGACCAAAAATCTATCTTACTGGCCTGTTCATTTAATCAAATCAAGACTCATGCAAACTCGAGACTCTGAATATTCAGGATGCGGAATGGAGTGCAGAGTTGAAATCCTAGAATAGAAGTACAACTGTACATGAGGAGGGACATGAACAACCTCGTTCGCAGAATGGCCTTCATGGCGAACTGACCCAAAGATGATGATGTAGATCTTGCGGATGGTCGTCCACCGTAGGTCCAGTACTTCATCATCCACAACCGCCGCAAGCACTGGCCACACGCCCTACCGTGAAACACTGTGCGCTATGCTAGCCCCGTCGCCTCTAGCCACCATTGTTGTCGCCACCATCCGGAAGCTTGATTTTGGCACTGCCCAGTTAATCATGCCCATACTGCAGCTCCCAGATCTTTGGGTCTGAATGTGATGGCGATATGCATCAAGGTGATCCCCTGCTTGTTGATTTAGTGAACTCAGTAGGCTTGGCATAGGGGATGCAATTTATTGTCCAACCACATCTCATACTGGAAACATGATGAGCCCCAAATTAATTCTATCTCGAAATAGATATATCGATGCTAAACAGAACTCTGTGCATGGTTAAAACTGACAGACGACATCCTGTTCTTGCTGTACTTTTAAAATTGAATTCAGATTGACCAAAATAGGTACCATTTGAAAGCTTATGACAAAAGACTTCTACCTTTATTTTCAAAATACTAACTGCATCTATTGTGTGCGGTTTCTTCTAATTTACACATCAAACTATCATCTTAGGTATTATATAGATGTTACATAAACTGGACTTGAACAAGTGAGATTTTTTTAAAAGTTTAAGACATACACATGATCCAAGTCAACCAGTCAAGCCATGGTAAAGTCTACAAAGATGATTCACTACCTTACTGTGTTATCAATTGATGAAAAATTGGCACAACTTCTAGGATAATCCTGCTAGTACAACTGTAACAGTTACAATAATATTCTTGGTTTTTTCATTTGAATAAAAGAATACAAACCATCATGAGGACCCTATGGAATCAGCACAACCATAATTCTGATCTCTTTTTTTTGCGTGGACCATGATTTTGATCTGGTTGGCTTGCTTCATCGTCGTTGCCGGCTACTACTTGTACATCTGGTCATCTTGCTTCTTCGTACTTCTACAATAGTACCTTGCTCTGAAGTGGATTTGAGTTTCATTCACTCCCTCCAGATCCTCCCGAGGAGAGGCGCTCCTCACGCGGGAGACCAGTGCCCTCGCACCGCTGCACCCTGCCGCACCCTTCCTTCTTCTCCTACCTCTCCTCCTCCCTGGATCCTCCTCTGTCTCTCTCTTTTCTACCAGAAAAATGAAAGCCCCGCCATGACCTTGGAGCTCTCCCTGCCAGCCATGGAGGCCCACCTCCAGCTGCAAGGACTTTGCCCGTGGCGCCGGATCCCTCATTCTCCCGCGCCCGCAGGATCCCGCCGCCGCCGTTCTGCACCGAGAAAATGCGTCGTCCCCGGCCTCTCGAGCAGCCGCGTTGACCTGATCCAGAAGCTGCGGTCGAGAGCACGGCAGGGGCGACGAGCGGGCAGAGATGCGGCTGTGGCGGCGGGCGGGTTTTGGTCGGCCGCGGCGGCCAGGGGATTTGGCTCGGCAAGGCCAGGGTCGTGGGGGAAGGCGGAAGCATATGGGTGTTTTTTCCAGTGAACCGTTTTTTCTTCGCAGATTAACGATAGATTGCGGGTTCAATGCACAAAATCACAGGGGCTTTTCTGCAAATAGTTCATGACGGTGAACCTGGAGACTCAATCCGTGTTTTATTTTTAGGGAGAGATTTATCCGCATATATAGCTTTCCCTGCTACTCCTTCCAGTGATCGTAGACATGACAAGTTGTCCATGGAAGTTCAACTACGGCGACCATCACTTTTCATCTCGCGATTCCCACGACGCCTCTCCAACCCACGGCACCACGCCCCCCGACGTGTGCCTCACCCCTCTCGGCCGCACCGCCCCTCTGCCTTTGTGTGCATGACATGTGGGCCACCTAAAATGTGGCGAGCATCAAGTTTCTACCACAGCCACCCGCGATTCCCACGACGCCACTCGAACCCATGAAACCACACGTCCCCCGACCTGCGGCTCACCCCTCTTGGCCCCTCTTGGCCCCACTGCCCCTCAGTCCCGACGGCCCTGAGAGGGAAATGTAACTCCTGTGCCAGGGCTTGTGGTGCCCCCGTAGCACGAACTCGTGCCAAACTCGAGATTTGTTTCTTTACTATACATGCACGCAACGATTTAATGGACATTGTAATCTCAACATGTGATGGGGAGCTCTAAATTTGAATTTGAAACTTATAAAATGAAAAGATTCAAAACCAATAAACTGGGAGAGAGGGAGTATATCGTAGGATGTGTCCCATACAAAATAAGTCCCCTGGTTTGTCACCGCGAAGATGCGGTTAGAAAGGAGCACAACGTCTTCCTACTCGTACGGCAACAAATCGGCCGCAGACAGCATGGTCCGCCTTTGACCGCCATGTGCAAGGTTCGTTCTATCTTATTCAATCTCACCGTGGTTCCATCGTACCAATTCATGTGGTGGCCCGTTGCATGGCTGATCCCAATGTTGGACAAAGGTTCTACGGGAACAGTTTCACCGTTGTAAATGTTGTGCAAATTGATGTTGATACCCTCCCGTACATATGCAAGCCAATCTCCACTCGCACCGAGCCTAACCCGTGAAACAGTGGGCAGGGGGAGAATTAGGAAATGGACACGGAAGTAGTCTTTAGAATGCATTTACTACGTGATCAAACTCATCTTACCTGCTCATCGGAGGAAATCCGAGTGCCCCTCAACGTCGGCATCTCAAGGGGCGTCAACTTGCAACTATGGTAATGCCGCGCTGGAGAGACCCCCAAGGAAACATCCTCGTGCGTTCCACGGAACATCAAGATGCATTTGTATGAGTAGTTTATCTTGTGAGAGAAAAGGATGAACGAGGGAAGGCCTCTAGAGATAGAGATGGACACTACTACTACCAATGTGCTGGCCCGTGAGTTGCAATGGATCCAAAGTAGTAGAATAATACTTGTTCACGTGCTTGAAATATAAACACTCCAGTTTTGATATGCATGTGTCAGCAGACATGACAGCTTCTCCATGGAAGTTGAACCACGACGACCATCACGTTTCTTGTTTCTACCACTAAGCCACTGAAGTTCGGTCCCGTGGGCCCCGATAGGGAAATATAACTCCTGCGGCAGGCCTTGTGGTGCTCCCGCGATACGAGCTCGTGCCAAAACTGGAATTTGTTTCTTACTACTACCAACTAGTACTAGTAAGGTACACGTGCATTGCACGCATGAGATTCTGGTGGTTTGTGCATTATGCTTCTACATGTGGAGCTTTCTGGATTCTAACATGTGGCAAAATTTGGTGGAATGTAAGGTTATGAAAGTTTATTAACTTAGGCGAGTGTTTGATTCAAGCCACACCTTAGGCAAGCCACACTAAGGCCCCACATGACATACACACACAAAATGTGGCAAGATTCCCTTAGGCTTGCCAACTTGTTTCTATCGTTTTGAAGAACTAATAACTTTGCCTAAGCTTAGTTGTGGCAAAGTTAGGGTCTGTTTGATTCAAAGGATTTTCATAGGATCTTTGAAGGATTAGAATCCTTAGGAATTTTTCCTACGTTGGTCGTTTGATTCGTAGGATTGAATCATGTAGAATATTTTCCTAAGGATTCATTTGTACTACGTTTCACAGGAATTCTGACATGCACTCCAACCTCTTGAAAGAAATCCTTTGTTTTTCATGTGACACAATCAAACAAACTCGAATCCTATACGGATCCAATGAACATGCCATTCCAATCCTACTTTTTTCCTGTTCTTGTGTTTTTGCAATCCTATGAATCAAAGAGGCCCTTAGTCATGAATTAAGTTCAACCATGGAGTCTTCTAGATTATACATGTGTCAGAATCTGGTGGATGATATCCAACGGCCAGTAGTGCTCGGATTTGCCATCTTTGTACCGTCGGATTGGCTTCATCCAATGACCAACTTTCAAAGTTTTTCACACACTATATAGGGGATATAGATATAGATGTGCCGGTCCGTTGCAATGGATCCAAAGTATATATATCTATTTAGTGGAGTGCACTCTAAACACATTATCTATTTATTTTTCTCTAACCTCCCGTAGCCATGCAACCAAGACACATAAGCTTCATGGGTGCCCCCCACATCATATTATTCATACTACGTTGATTGAAAAAAAGATAAATCACCCAAAACAAGATCTTCCCATTTTTTGTTCCTACGATGTTGTGCCGTGCACGTACCTACTAGTTGTATAGTGGTAGTACTAGTAATATAGTATTAGGAGTACAAACTTGGTACTAGTAGGAGTAGTACTAGTACGGAATGCTCCTCCTCTATCAATGAGCCCCGTCTGACACCAAATTTCTTGGCTTCCGTGCTACAGCTAGATCTTCCCCTCGTTTCTGTTTTCCAACCCGGCGGCGGGTGGGGTCTCGGTTTGCTCAACGGCGGTCCCATATGAAAGTAAAAATGCTAGGCAATACGCCTTCCCTAAACTATGTGTCGTGCCGGACGGGCCATGTTGTACTCCCGATTCCCGGGCATGTGGGGGTGCGACGCGAACGCGGCAGGCCTTTTCCTTTTACCAGCAATGTGCCCGTGCGTTGCGATGGATCCAAAGTAGTAGAGTAGTAGTGTTTGTTCACAAACTTGAAAGAAATCACTATTGTTTTGATATACTCCTAATATATTACTCCCTCCGTACCTAAATATTTGTCTTTTTTGAGATTTTAAATGGACTATCACATACGGATTATATAGACATATTCTAGTGTTTCTAGCAAGATGCCCGCGTGTTGCACGAAGTTGATGGAAAAGGTAAGCACAACTTATAAATTTACGGATGGAGTACTAGTTACAGTGATGCATATAATTAAGCAAAGGGATCGCACATGTCGGTATTGACTGGAACGAGAATGCAACATCACAATGAGAATTAACGCCACGATGATGCAATCGCAGTGGTGGTTACAGAAGGCAAGAAGAAAGATGGATCCATGAACGTACGACCTCCTCCTCCTCAACTTAGTGCGCCGGGCCACCTACCGGCGGCTAAGGAGCGGCGGCTTTTGTGGCGAGGTCGAGGTGCTTCTCAGCAAAGGCATCCAAGGCTTCCAGCCGGTTGAGGAAGACCAATGTCGTAGCTCCTCACTGGCCTTGTAGATACCTATGTACATGATTTCCTCGTACATGTGGATGTGTAGGTCGACAAATTCTTGCAGGGCGAGGCGCCTCGCGGCGAGCGCGACCTCCAGGTGGGCATTCTTCGTGGCATCGGCGGGCAGTCGCAGGGCCACTAGTGCTTGAAAGAGGTTCCTCCATGGATGCCGATTAGGGTGGCAGGCAATGAGGAGCCCAGGCGCGCGCGGGCTGGAGGAGTACGGCGATGTCGTCTGCGAGCTTCTTGAGGACGGTGAACTTGTTGCTGGTGGCAACGATCATCTGGTCCAACTGAGAGTCGTAGTTAGCGTCGAAGGCGGCCATCCACCAGTCGGTCTCCAACACCGTCTGGAGACGATCCTCGGCGCCATGCCGCAGGCCGGCGTCATGGACCATCTGGTGCAGCCGCTGGCCGCTCATGAGCATCGCCGCCATGGGTCTGGAGTGAGCTCTTTTGCGCTTAGTGTAGGTGCTTAGGCAAATGCTTAGGTGCGTACGATGTGGTAGGTGCATTGAAATGGAGGGGCGCCTTTATATGAGGGCAATGAGGCAAACTGTGTTGCATTCACATCGTGCAGCCTCTTTTCCCGGACCTCCTCCCATTACTTCCCTCATGCATTAATTGAATGAGGATGCATTGGCCGTTCAACATATCGGGAACCGCTACTCCCTCCCTTGTCTGCATTAAAGCCATATCGGGAACTGCGCCGCCCGCTGTCAAATCGAATACTCCCTCCGTCTAGGTGAGTATTAAGTCATCCTACGAAAACCAAATAGTAAACACATAGGCGTGGTGCATTAACTCTCACGTTGTTTCTTATTTTTTGACATAAATAGAGGAATCAACCAAGAAGAGATGTGGGGCTTGTATGCTTTTAAAGACTTGAGACTATCAAACATGACATGCAGTGGTCAGTTTGTTGAACAAGAACAAATACAACCCACGTCAGCACACACACATCTTATATAGCATCACATCCAATGGCTATAAAAGATGAATGAGACCAAATTATATCTCATCCAGATGAGTTCTAGCAAAACTATATTAATAATACTTAGCACTCCTGCGCCATGTATCATATATTAGTATCATGTAGTACTTTATTTATTTATGAGGTATCCAGATGGCACTGCACTGCCAAGAAAAGAGGGTAACATCAAAATTATAGACTAATTTTTTGAGTATGTTGGTAAGGTCCGGTCATAGTCACTTGTTGAAATCTCTAAGAAGACAAATACTCCCTCCGTCCGGAAATACTTGTCATCAAAATGGATAAAAGGAAATGTATCTAGACGTATTTTAGTTTTAGATACATCTCTTTTTATCCATTTTGATGACAAGTATTTGCGGGCGGAGGGAGTAGAAAATAGAGTTGGTGATGATGGTGTGCGTGCCATCCTGCAATATAGGCCGTCGGATTTATATCTAACGGATAGGAAAGAAACTATGGCAATTTTGCAAAAATTTACCTACACGTCTCTCCATGTTCGCAAATAAGGCCTTCCCTCGTTCAACCTTTTCTCTCACAAGATAAACTACTCATACAAATGCATCTTGATGTTCCGTGCAACGCACGGGCAGCTAGCTTATTTCTTTTAAAATAGTTGCTGCGATAATTGGGTTGAAGTGACATATTTTATGTCTGCCCCGAATGATTTTAGATTCAGTAGTAGTAACAAAGAAAAATTTGCCTTGTTAATTAACAAAAAACAGGGTGAAAACTATCACATGAGGCCGGTAAAAACAAGGCACACTGGGTTCAACGTCATCGTCACTACAGCTGTGCGCACGCGAGAAGTCTACATATCGAGGGGGCTACCGAGCGAGGCACTGAGACACAATGTTTGAGAGAGAAATCAATTGACAGATTATGATCAGATGGAGTTGTCACCCTTCTGCTGTCATTGTTGGGGGGGGGGAGAGAAAGACGTATCGAGAGTGTGCGCGGTAGGCACAGAGGCACAACTAGCGAGTGT
>NC_041392.1:740961213-741004523 GCF_002162155.2 Triticum dicoccoides | reverse complement strand
GGGGGGGGCAGTGACACTCACATATCTCTACTCTTATAAAAAACAGAGTTGGTGATGATGGTGTTCCTGCCATCCTGCAATATAGGCCATCCAATTTATATCCGACGGACAGGAAGGAAACTATGGCAATTTTTCAAAAAGATACCCACACCCCTCTCCGCATTTGCAAATAAGGCATTCCCTCGTTCATCCTTTTCTCCCACAAGATAAACTTCTCATACAAATGCATCTTGATGTTCCGTGCAACGCATGGGCATCTTGCTAGTAGGGAGAAGGAGTTTGTGTGACACATATCTAGCTATATTAAGGGATAGGTAGATAGCATATGTGTGAGAGACATTAGTGGTTGTGGGTGGGCGGAATTAAAGGGGTGGGCGTGTTAGACATAGAGAGCGTGTGTGTTTCTGTGTGATAGACTTGTAGGACGGGGTAGAAAGACGAATTTAACCCTGACGGAGGGAGAGAAATACACAAAGTGCGCGTGTGTGATTCTGATGCCAACAGGGAAATGAGATATGTATGCGTGTGAGAGAGATTGCACAATTCATTCACGTATCACTATCTAGCGATCGTGGACGTGCATCGCTTGAACATAAGTCAATATCTACTTCGTATCGTGGCCAAAGGTACAATATCGATTCAACGCTATAAAGATTGGACACTCACATATCACATTTTTTTCTATTTAAATAAGCCTTTTTAGTTGTGCATGCCAAAGTTACAGTGATGTTTCTTCAAACAACCAATGTAGCTATCATGAACATGCACCATTGTTACTCTTGCATTCAAATTCATTAGTCTTGGATGATTTAAGTTTCTATTTTGAAGTAATATATGTAATATTCATATATGAATTCAACAGGTACGCAATTTATGAAATGGAGGCTATGTAATCATATGAGGTAACACTTTTAAGTAGCTGACTACAATATCCATTTCTTTTTGTGCGCCTCTACACTAACACGTCAATGCATTATGTTTAAAGTAAATAACCAATGGCACTAAATTTTCTATTTACACGAGAAGTACATAGGCTGAGCGTTTGATCCTTTTTTGTGAACGCGCCACTACACCCGTACGATTGGCCGCGCCCGTGTGAACGTCCAAGTTATCGGCGCATCATCCTGAGTTATTGTCTTTTTTCTGGGGTGGACTTCACACCAGTTATTAACTGCTGACGCGTGCCCCGTGTACACAGTCTAGCATGACCTTCCCGCTAGCACGGTCCAAAATTAGTTGAAACTGGATACGAATGATCCCATGGGCGGCAAAATCTCCCGCCTCCTTCTTAAATTTCCGCCACCTTAGTCTTTAGCATGTGAAATCCCCCTTTTGTCCTTGGTGCACGGAGACCAACAGTTACAATACCGCCCTCATCTACATGATAGGTCGGGGCTGCTTTGGTAACTTCCGGTTCCCCCACTACACGGCACCCCCATTTCCTCTCCCCCTCCCGCAAAACGACCAACTCCACAGCACCAGAGCATCTTACATCACGCCGTCCGTACTTCATCGCCCTTTCTCCCCTCCCCTCTCGAAACCCTAGACTGCTCATCCACCGGCGTACCATAGCCCATTCACTGCCAGCAGTGTCCACCTCGCCGGATCTGCTTCTGCGGCCGCATCTACCCCTCCCACCTCCCCTAGAAACAAGTATACTGCCCATCCACCATTGTACCACAGCCCATTCAGTGCTGGCCTTGTCCACGGCGCCGGATCTACTTCGCCGATACTCTCATCAACCGCCGCGCATCTGCAACGGCTCATTCGTACTCCCCACCGGAGACTCTTCGTCCACACCCCCCGGAGCCGCCCCACCGACGCCCCCGTCACCGACACCTTCCTCAACCCTACCGGAGTAGCTTTGCCTATACCATTCTCAACCCTACCGGGGCCGCTTTGCCAACTCACAAGTCCACGGCCTCAGATCTTCTTCCTCGCACCCTCATCCAACCTACCAGAGCAGCTTCTGACGCCCCATCCACGGCCGCAGATCCGCATCGTCGACACCACCCTTAACCCAACCACCGGAGCAGCTTCTGACGCCCCGTCCACGGTCGCAGATCCGCATCGTCGACACCATCCTTAACCCAACCACCGGAGCAGCTTCACCTACGCCCTCGTCCACGGCCATAGATCCGATTCGCCCACACCGTAGTCCACCCTACCGGAGCCGCTCCACAAACACCCTACTCGACGGTTCTAGATCTCCTTACCGGACCCCGACAGCCAGCGCAGCGTCATCATCCTCAATGTTTCTAACCTAATTCCCACAGTCTGGAGAGATGCCAAGCACCCGCCACGGCCTAGGTACTTGTCACCTTTAAACCCGTCCAGCATCACCTGCCCGATGTACTTCAAATATACTAACCGGTCGCTGTTACCTGTTATGCAGCTGGCAAAAACTACAAGGACGATATTTCTTCTAGATCTAACAGCTTGGCCAACCAAGATCCTGGACTGAGGCATTGCTATGATCTTGTAAGCGCATCTCTCTCTCTCTCTCTCTCTTGTATTGTTCTATGCCTGCCAGCGTGCTTTGCTAGGATTTTCGACCAGTAATCCCTTTGTGCAGACAATGATTTCTACTACTGGCTGCTAAATTAGATATGTAGATGTCATACATGATACTACCTTCTACCTCCGTTCCTAAATATAAGTCTTTCTAGAGATTCCACTATAGGCTACATACGGAGCAAAATGAGTGAATCTACACTCGAAAATGCATCTATATACATCTGTATGTGGTCCATACTGGAATCTCTACAAAGACATATATTTAGGAACAGGGGCAGTACATTACACAAAATCGTAGGTGGCATGTAGGAATTCCAGTGCACTACATTAGGCTCCCTTAGAGTGCCTGCTAGTCCAGCATACAGAGTGATGGCTAGTTTATGGTACGCACACAATCGTTAATTGGTGGTCTAAATATGCGCAAGGGGTATGCAATGTAGTATCATGTAGAGATGTCTGAAATTAGCCGTGTCAACTTGCAGATAGGGTTACACAATGAAAAAGTACAAGATGTAGTGCTCCAGTGGCGATGGCTCGCTGGAGGAACCCTAGTGCTGCAGGCAGGGGATCGAGGTAGAGGGAAAGGGGAGAGGAGATGCAAGCGGGCAAGGCAATGAATGCTTGTGTGTTTGTTTTTACTTGAGGGTCAGGTGTGACACGGGCGTCAGCAGTTGCATTTTGAGTGTAATATAGGAAGACAACAGAGTCATTTCACTATTCCCCTTCCCTTCAATTTTTAGTGAGGTTCTACCTGAAACACCCCCCTCCAAAGCGAAATTAGTTAAGCCCAAGCCCATAACTAAAAAATGACTTCTTTACATCTTTTATGGCTTATTTTGACAATATGCCCTGAAAAGGCGGAATTGAACTGGCCCTTAACCTGCAATTCAATTGTGCGTGCAATGATGAATCACTCCTACCTGCTATCTGTACATTTAGGCATCATCATACATGGCATAACCTAATACATGTGCATTCCATTGTAGAATCTGGAATATGCAATGTTTATGTTAGTTCATACGTTGCACATGATGTTTAAATGCCCCTTAAATCTAGTCAGTCAAGTGATGGTCTTTAAGCCTCCTTCTTTGCTTCTTTTCTTGATATGTAAGATTTGCTCACACATCTGTTCAATTGCTTGTTTGCATCAGCCAGCCATACTAGGACTGTTTGCTTTGATTACTTGTTGTTCTTGACCTAAAACTCTAACAGATCTTGTCAACGATTTAAACACTAAGGGCTGCTGTGGTGGGGCCTTGTCTAACTCATAGGTGACATAAAGGTTTGGTTGTACATTACAGTAGGCAAGTATGTTAGGAAAGTATGCATATTTATCTTCCAAGGAGACGAGTAACTAGTTGACATAATTAGGTGGTGTTTTTTTGTTATAATCTCATCCTTTTGTGTTCACAGACTAGAAAGTATGCATATTTATCTTCCAAGGAGACGAGTAACTAGTTTGTGTCACCTTGCAGAGGGGGTGCAATGAAGATAAGATTGAGGATTTCCAAGTATAAGATGTTAGGAAGGAGCCTTGCAAGAGAAGTAGGAGCTGCACTGAGCCTCTTCAACCTGCTAAGGTAAGTCACTGTATGCAACTCAACAGTTCAATTCCTTGTTTGTTTCAGGCATAGTTAATTTTCTCTTTTCAATTGCTTTATTTGTCCTCAGTTAATGAGATGCCCAAATAATCATGCGTGATGTTCGGTACTTGTATCACTATTAGTTGACATAATTAAAGGCCTTACCATTTAACTACTCTGCCGAAGTGTGCATGAAGCTTTGAAGTCTATTAACCAACTATTATTGCATGAGGCTCACAATCTAGTTTATACTACGCTAATGATTGCATAGTTTTGCCTGCTGTAGTATGTTTGTATGAAACCCTCTGCTTTTCATTATGCCCCCTAAGACTTTAATTAAGGCACAGAATGGTCAACTGCTTGCTTACTTATACGCAACGTGTTGTCTAAATTTGTAACTTGTCTGTATTTTCGATTGGGCCCCAACATCATGCTCCTCTGGTGAGCTAAGAGGGATTTCTTATGCAGGCTGCACATACTATCTTTTTTATAATTTTTAAAATATCACCTGCTTATGCTCATGACGTGTAACATTTTTTTTGAAAGTGACGTGTAACATTATTGTTAGTCTTGTTTTGCCATGTAGTACAAAATAGTGTCTTGTTCGCTTCACTGTTGTAACTATATTTTTGCCCTAGTCATGTGTACTTACAGAAACATTTCAGGATGAAGTGACATCAACACAAAGATCTGCGAGCAGTGCGGCATGGCCGTTACCGAATGATTATGGATTGGAATTGGAATGTGATGATGTTCTCGAGCATCAACTAGAGGTGGCAAGACAATGTGTACATGATTGTCAACGTATAATCAACAAGTTGAGACTGGACATGCAGGTATTAGATGCAGGAGTCAAAAAAATGAAACAAGACACTGAGGTAACCATGAAGGAATTAGAGATTTTGCAAACTGAAATTTGTGCTATCTGAATCCGGCCAATCCTATTTTCTGAAGAGATTATAGTTCAAATGGAGTTAAGTTGATGCGCGTCCATGATGTATGAGCTGTATTTGCCCAGTGTATGTAATTTGCCGTTTGTGTATGCTTTATTATCACCTGTGCCGAACCATACTGCCCAGTGGGTATAATCGGCTGTAATTTCTTTATTGTATAGTGTAGGATTATTCTACCTTTCTATGCCTTGATCTCTTTGTTGTAATAGTGTAGGCTTTTTAGAGGTGATAGTATTGAGTAGGATAATTCTTTGAATATGCTATATCGTTCAAACGGGGGCCAATTCGCCCGACCATGGCCCTTCACAGGCCGTCGTATCCATGGGCCTTCTACGCCTCGTAGGATCTATGGGCCTTCTACGTCTCGTAGGATCCATGGGCCTTCTATGTCTCGTAGGATCCATGGGCCTTGTACGTCTCGTAGGATCCATGGGCCGCCGGCTCATTTATGGGTCTTGTACGGGCCTTTAATGGGCCGTAGACGGGCCTTTAATGGAAATTGTACGTTTTATGGGTTGACCATAACGGGCCGTTAATAGGCCGTATTTGGTGATGCTAAGAAAATGGCCCAACAGACTAACAGTCCACAAATGGGCCGACTGTAACGACGGGCTGAATTTGGCCCACAAACAGAAAATGACAGTAACGGGCCGTAAGTAACCGAATGCTGCAAATGAGCCCAAGAATAAATGGGCCCTCAGAAGGCCGAAAGTTAACTTGGGCTGGAAACGGCCCAACAGAATAATGGGTCGTTAATGGGTATAAAGTGATACACTGTTCATTACGGGCCAGTTTCACCACGGGCCATTAATAGGTGTAAAGTAATACACTGTTCATTACGGGCCACTTTCAGCACGGGCCGCTAATGGGCCAAGAGTTACAAAGGGCCTCATATGGGCCGAAAGACGTCATGGGCTATACATGGTCCAGAAGTGAAAATGGGCTGGAATCATATTGGACGGTCCAGATGACGCTACTGGGCCTAATTCAGATAGGGTGTAACGGGCCTTGGGTTAGCGGGCTGTAAATGGGCTATATGCGAACAGGCCGTTAACAGGCTTTCCATGGGCCGGCCCGCCAGCTTTTGACCAAGTCAAATGAGCCGGCCTTTTCACAGGAATGGGCCACTGTTGGGCCGTGTCACGTGTCGACGTATCATAGGCGCCTTCTGTCCAGTGAGTGGATGACATCTGTCCCAACGATGAGCCGACACGTGTTTCCTCTAGCCAATAATGATTTTACACGTGGAAAATCCCCATTGATCAGGGATGTTAACGGGTTATCGGATCCAAAACCCGACCCGATAGCTTAACAGCGTTCCGTTACGGTGGATGCCACGTGTCGGTCACCCTTGATGAAAGCACTATTGTGACGCGCGATTTATTTACACGGAAGTGGACACTTCCGTGCTGATAATTTTGGTAATGTCATGGAACACTTGTACGACATCACATGTATGACTATCTTGATTCTGTCATAAATTTGTCATGGATGTACATGCATGGCAAAAAAGTGACCTACTGTGACAAACACGTATCATCACGGAAGTGTATTTTTTTGTAGTGATAGGCACAGGAGAGAGAGGCGAAGATGATACGACGGGAGGTGAAGCAACAAAGGAAGACGAAGCGAACAAGCAGCAGGCGAAGAGGTGCTCCGTTCGTATTCAATCTCCACTACAGCAAAAATGTTTCAGCTCCTGTGTGACCGTTCGTATACCCATCGTGCGTGGCAAAAATTTACACATCGGCTCGGCTCATTCCCGCAACCCGCGGCGCGTTATGACGAGGCATGGCGGGCGGCGGAGGAGGAGCGCGCGTGGATGTCCCTCTTGTTCTCATGCTCATACATGTGGGGAAAGAACCTCCCTTATAAAGAGGTCCAACTCCCTCTAAACTAGGAATGTGAGACTAAACTTTAGTTCCAACTCTTGCCTTGCACGAATGGGCTGCATGGGCCTCTAGGATTTATTAGGAATTTCTGAAACTGCTATTGGGCTGGCCCAAAATAGACAAAATTCCAGCAATCCCCCACAATATCTAGAGGCACACAAAATTTGCCTTTGGTTCCAAAACACTGTTTTATATACCGGTACTACAGTGGAGACTGTTAAGTTGAACTTCCACCTAGAACTCTATGCTACACTAGTAAGCAACTTGAACAGTGGACCGGGCCTTGAACTGCAAGTTTTCCACGAATCTAGCTTCACACAAAGCCTTGAACGATACGTGGCTACCGTGGGTCTTCCCCGCGGGTGGAGCTTATGCATCATACTCCAAGACCTTTCATGAGTTTACTAGAGAGAACCGTACTCTCATAGATTGTGATGTTTAACAATCAGACTCATATAGGTGCGTTCTTCAAAAGATATTCGGCAGGACAACATCTCTGCTTCAATGAGCCACTTAGAACACATTAAGATATACATCAACTTGCCATGCAGATTTAGGAGAGTATTGCATCTTCATGGAGTGGTATTTTTAACAGTAAGGGTACTCTCCTCCCAATTGACCAACACTTTGTCTTCCACATCTAATTCACGGGATCTCCGATCACAAAGAATAGGTTACCACTGTGAACAACTCATATTGTGGGTCATACCCATCTCCGTCAATGCATTATCTATCACATTACGTGATAAACCCTTAGTAAAAGGATCTGCCAGATTTTTAGACATTTGGATATAATTCAATGCAATAACTCCAGAGTTTCTCATTTTTCTGACAGACTTTAACCTTCTCTGAACGTGTCTTGATGACTTCATGTTATCCTTTGAGCTGCTCACTTTCGTGATCACAGTTTGATTGTCGCAGTTCATAAGGATACCCGGTAAAGGTTTCTCAACAACCGGCAAGTCACTCAAGAGCCGACGAAGCCAATCTGCTTCGACCGTAGTTGTATCTAGTATTGTGAGTTCTGCTTCCATTGTTGACCTCGTTAATATGGTTTGCTTGCAAGACTTTCAAGAAACAGCGCCACCTTCATGAGTTAATACATATCCGCTCGTGACCTTTATCTCATCAGCATCTGAGATCTAGTTTGAGTCACTATACTCTTCAAGCACCTTTGGGTGCCCAGTGTAGTGAATTCCATAATTCGCAGTGCCTTTCAAATAACGCAAAACTCTCTCTAGAGCTTTCCAATGCACATCTCCTGGTTTTGAGACAAACCGGCTCAGTTTGCTAACAGCAAAAGAGATGTCAGGTCTTGTAGCAATGGTTAAATACATAAGCGAGCCAATAATCTGAGAATATTTCAATTGGTCTCTAGCAATTCTTTGATTCTTTCGAAGCAACACACTAGCATTATATGGTGTTGGAGAGGGCTTGCAGTCACTGTAGCCAAAGCGACTCAAGATCTTTTCCACATAGTGAGATTGAAGCAATGTAATCCCACCATCATCGTCTCTCAACAACTTGATGTTTAGAATGACACCAGCCACTCCTAAATCCTTCATCTCAAAACAACGAGATAGGAAATCCTTGACCTCCTTAATAACCTTCAGATTTGTTCCGAAAATCAGTATGTCATCAACATACAAGAAAAGGATAACTCCCTCGCCCCCACCATGGTGATAGTACACACATTTGTCAGCTTCGTTCACAACAAAGCCTGCAGCAGTTAAAGTTCTTTCAAACTTCTCATGCCACGGTCTAGGTGCTTGCTTGAATCCATACAAAGACTTCAGCAACTTGCACACTTTTCCTTCCTGACCATCTTGTACAAACCCATTAGGTTGTTCGATATAGATTTCCTCGTCCAACTCTCCATTTAGGAAAGCTGTCAGTTAAAGTTCTTTCAAACTTCTCATGCCACGGTCTAGGTGCTTGCTTCAATCCATACAAAGACTTCAACAACTTGCACACTTTTCCTTCCTGACCATCTTGTACAAACCCATTTGGTTGTTCCATATAGATTTCCTCGTCCAACTCTCCATTTAGGAAAGCTGTCTTAACATCCATTTGATGAACGAGAAGACCATGTGAGGCAGCTAGTGAAAGTAGAACTCGAATAGTGGTCAGTCGAGCCACAGGTGAGTAAGTATCGAAGAAGTCTTCACCTTCCTTTTGGGTATAACCATTAGCCACGAGCCGAGAATTGTACTTTTTAATAGTACCATCAGGCCTAAGCTTCTTCTTGAATACCCATTTGCATCCTATAGGTTTGCACCCATAAGGACGATCAGTTATCTCCCCAGTTTCATTCGCCAAGATGGAATCCATCTCGCTACGAACCGCTTCCTTCTAGTAGTCAGCATCTTCAGATGCATAGGCCTCTGAAATAGAACTGGGAGTGTCATCTATGAGATACACAAGAAAATCATCATCAAAGGACTTGGCAGTCCTCTGTTGCTCCTAGTAGGAACTTCATTGATCTCCTCCACATGATTTTCAAAGTGTTCCATCAAAATGGCAGGTTCAGTAATTGTAACTGGTTTCTGATTCAATGAACTAGGCATCTCCTAATTAGATGAGGTAGCCATATCCTTCATGGGAAAGATATCTTCAAAGAAAGTCGCATCATTCGACTCCATGATCGTACCGACATGCATGTCAAGTACGTCAGATTTTACAACCAAGAATATATAACCAATGCTATGAAAATCATATCCCAGGAAAACACAATCCACGATCTTTGGTCCAAGCTTGCGCTTCTTTGGAATCGGCACATTGACTTTCGCCAAACAACCCCAGGTTCATAGATAAGAGAGCTTTAATCTTTTCTTCTCCCATTCCTCGAATGGAATTAACTCTTTGTTCTTTGTGGGAACTCGGTTTAGGACATGACATGCAGTCAATATCGCCTCCCCCCACCATGCCTTGGAGAGACCCGATGTGTCTAACATGGCGTTAACCAAATCAATTAGAGTACGATTCTTTCTTTCGGCCACCCCATTTGACTGAGGTGAATAGGGAGGCATCCTCTCATGGATTATACCATGTTCCGCACAAAAAGCATCAAATTCATTGGAAAAATACTCTCCACCACGGTCGGACCTAAGCCTCTTGATTTTCCGATCAAGTTGGTTTTCCACTTCAGCTTTATAGATCTTGAAAAAGATCAAAGCCTCATCCTTAGATTTCATAAGATACACACGGCAGTATCTAGTGGAGTCGTCAATTAACGTCATGAAATATTTCTTTCCACCTTTTGTCAAAACACCATTCATTTCACATAGATCTGAATGTATGAGTTCTAGTCATTGTTGAGGAAATCGTTAACTGGTAGCTGCTCGGTTGGCTAGCGAGTAGGGGATTAATCGGCTAATCGGCAAGTTAATCGGCCATTTAATCAATTAATCAGACGATTTTTTGGTTTATCGACTACTCGGTGACCCTATGAGTAGAGATTAATCGGCAAGTTAACTGGTTAATCGGATGAATTCTTGAACAGGGGTTCTAGTGGTGCAAGATTTCTCGTTTCCGCAATCGTGTGAGACTTACGAGGTTGCTTAGCTTGCACACACACTTGACACTTAGATCCCTTGACAGTGGTGAAACTAGGGATTAAGTTCAACTTTGCTAATCGCGACATGCAACCAAAGTTAACATGAGAGAGACGTGAATGCCACACATTTGATTCACTATTATTGCGAACATAATTAACAACTTTATTGCAAACGTCTGATAAGGATAAACGAAACAGGCCTCCTGACTCATAGCCTTTACCAACAAAGGTTCCATACTTGGATATTACAAATTTATTCGACTCAAAGACAAGCTTGTAGCCATCTCTACATAGAAGAGATCTGCTAACAAGATTTTTATTGACGGAGGGGACATAATGCACGTTCTTCAGCCGCACGATCTTCCCTAAAGTAAACTTCAGATCGACCGTGCCAACACCACGAACAAAAGCACTTGAATCGTTGACCATCAGCATGGTGGAAGTCCCTGCGGTCTGATAAGACGGAAACATGGGAATATCACCGCATAAATGCACATTAGCACCCGTGTCAATTAACCAATCAGAAGAATGACACACTGAAAGAATAGTGGGAAATATACCATACCCAACATCCTTCATGTCAGTGTCTCCAATGACTACATTAGCGGTCTTGCTGCCTTTTCCAAGATGATGCTTGTCATAGCGATTAGGGCAACTAGTAGCCCAATGATCAGGATCTCCAAACACATGACAAACACCTTTCTTCTTGTCATTCTTCTTCTTGAAGTTCATGTGCTGCACAACCTTGTTCTTCCCATCAAACTTTGCTTTACCATCAAACTTGCCCTTGTTCTTGAACTTTGTGGGGCTGGAAGTTCTTCTTTTGTACCAGATTGGCACTAGATCCTCCCTCAATACCTCGAGCACGTATGTCCTTTGCTCTCGCCTTTTCTTCCACATCAAGAGTACCAATGAGATCCGGAACAGAAAACTCCTACCTCTTATGCTTCAGTAAGCTTGCTCAACCACGGAGCGCTCTTCAGTCATCTCGAGTGCGTCCCACATATCTTTTCCATTATCAATTGACGTATAAGCATCAACTATGTTCTCACCAAGAACACTCAAGAGAGCAGCCTGTTTCAATATTAGATAAAGCATGACTAATATAACGGGGATAAAACTAGTCATGCGATCTAACAGAGGTAAGGTAAGTAACGGCTCGGCTCAGCTGCGCAGCGGAGGAGGAGCGCGCGTGGATGTCCCTCTTGTTTTGGGGAAAGAACCTCCCTTATAAAGAGGTCCAACTCCCTCTAAACTAGCAATGTGGGACTAAACTTCAGTTCCACCTCTTGTCTTGCACAAATGGGCTACATGGGCCTTTAGGATTTATTAGGAATTTCTGAAACTGCTATTGAGCTGGCCCAAAATACACAAAATTCCAGCAGACCAAACGGGAGCGCCGCAATGCTGCCGACTTCCACCTCGCCGTCTGTGACCCCCTGTCCAGCAGATACGTCTTGCTTCCAACCATACCCGAGGACCTCGCCGCCCAGCCGCAGGAGTGCCTTTGGGATTTCCAGGCTGTGCTTGCTCCCAACACCACCGACGAAGGCGAGGAACAGCCCTTCAAGGTGATATGCATAGCAAGATACATGACGAAGCTTGTCCTCTTTGTGCTCCCGTCCACAACCATCCGATGGTCTATGGTCGAGCCTCCCACTTCACCTTCGTTGGAACGCATGTCCTATTTTGACTGCGTGCGCTGCTGCTTCTACTGGACACAGCCTTATGGCTGGAGTGACCATTTGATGGTGTTGGACACGCGCACTTTGAGGTTCTCAACTGTCGACCTTCTCACTGGCTACCATCTGGAGCTCAGCGATCTGCCTGACCAGAGCTTTGGTCATCGTCGCAAATGCCGTTGTGATGGGCCGAGAAGGAGCCCTTGAGATGTTTTCCCTTGTCGGTCAACATGGATCCTTTGCCCTCTACCATACCTCTCTGAAGAATAGTTCGCAGCAGTGGAAGCTAGAGAAGATCACACAGCTTCCTGGGCAGTATCATTCCATTTGCACAATGCGTGCAGCCGAGGGATTCTTGTTCTTCCGAGGCGCTCCAGAAGGTATTCATGTTGGGAATGTGGATTGCTACTCAATGGAGGTCAAGACTTATGATATTACCAAAGTCTGCACAAAGATGGAGAATACCTTCAATCCTAGACGTGCCCTCCCATACTTTAGCTTCCCACCGCTGTTATCGGAACCAACTATCTGATCAACCGGTAAGCCTAATTATTTCAGTTTATGTTGCCATTGGGTGCAGGCTATGCTTGCTCTATTCGCATGGTTATATAGAGAATTAATTATTGTTCTATTGGGCTTGACTACCACGTCAAACTAGCTAGGAGAGGTGGCCAATCGATGGTCTTATAAGCTTATATGAGTACTCTGTATTTTCAAGAGCATAGAGTTCACATGTTATGGTCTGCTATTTTTTATTTATCTTGCTTTACTGCAATAAGATGGCTATAGGATTCTTGGGAAGCACGAATAAGCTTTTGCACAGCAATATGTTCTTAAGCTATATTTTACTCTGTAATTTTGCAGATAGGAAAGATTCCCATTGCATCAACTGCAGTTGCTTCAAAATTCTACTCCCATGGTTATATAGAAAGTTAATTATTGTTCTATTGGGCTTGACTACCTTGTCAAACTAGCTAGGACAAGTAGTCAGTTCATGGTTTGATTCTGCATGCATGTTTTAGCTCTCATGTATGTGATTGAGAATGCTAACTGAAAAGAAAGATTACACACTAGTTTCGACAGCTAGTTTTTATTGCTCCATATCTTAGGAGAGGAAATGGCATTCACGCTTGCATCAGTTGAACGAAGATGTTCAAAACAAGAATGTTGCATAACCTGTAAGTTGATGTTTGAAGGCTCTGAATCTAATATTTGTGAGCACTCCTTATTTACCATGTTCTGTTTCCAAGAACAGATAGGATTCACCTGTTATGGTGTGCCAATTTTTGTGTATATTGCTTCCAAACTGCAAAATGAGCAGCTTGGGAGCCTTCTTCCTAAGTTATGGTGTACTCCGCAGTTTAGCACGTGCCTCCTTCCTAAGAAGTTTGGATAGGGAAATTTCCCATTGCATCAACTTAATTTTTCTGATTAAATACATGTCTGCAGATCTGAGCTTGCTTGCTACTCGTTTTGGTCTTGCTTGGGCGGATGTTCAAGATTGTGCTGATGTGGTTTGATATCTGTATTAGTATGAATGTACTCCCTCCGGTCCTTTTTACTCTGCATATTAGGTTTGTCCAAAGTCAATCTCATCCAACTTTGACCAAGTTTATATAAAAAATTGTAGACATTCACATAACAACACCAATATCATTAGATTCATCTTGGAATATATTTTCATATTATATTTATTAGATATTATAGATGCTAATAATTTTTAATATAAATTTGGTCAAACTTAGTAAAGTTTGACTTTCGGCAAATCCAATGTGCAGAGTAAAAAGGACCGGAGGGAGTAAGCAGGATATGATGTCAGCAAGTTGAGTTTGACCAACACTGAGGTCTAAGACTCCGGTTTATATTATGTACTGATGTTTGTGCTGGAAGACTTCGGTTTATGTCCCCCCTTTTATTCCATGTCCTTAGTCTAGATGAACACTGAATGTAAGCAGGATATGCTGTCAGCAAGTTGATGCTTTTATCTGCATGAGTGAATGAATTTGTTATTTCTCTGATTAGGATGCTTCTGATGAGTTCATATGTAACCCCTTGCAGTTTCTGGATGTTTTGTGCAAATGATGGCTAGCAGACAATTTTCAGAGCTTGAGGTTCCTCATAGCAGAGTAATTTTGTGCAAATGATGGCTGGTTGTTGTCAAATTGAGTTGAGAGCATCAGGTCCTCTATCAATATTCTTGGATATTCCAGAAACCTTCCTTTCCATGTTCAAAAGGCTGAAAACAGGAGCCATAAAAAGGCGGTTGATACCAGCTATTCTACTCCTTTCAAGGTTCACAAATCTGCCAGCTGTTCTAAACTTTCCAGGCTTTTCTAGCAACTTTTACAAACTTCTCTATTAGCACTTGGAGCATGTTCTCAGGCTGCTGCCGCCCTCTCCAGCGCCTTGAGCCGGTTAGCCTCCATGCGTGCATTCTGCTCCTCTGTTAGCTTGACTTTGCTTTGCTTGCTGCCACCATCATCACCTCCATCTTGATAATCCTTCGTCCCTCTTGGAGGCACGGGTTCCGCAGCGGATGTGGTTCCAAGTTCCCGTTGTGTGCCATCAATGATAACACCTCATCAGAGGTCCGCAAAAATATTCATACTGACCCACAAAGTCCAGTCTAATGTGCACAGAGTGTACGTAGAGGCGCGTCTTAAATAGATTATAGAGCATTTGCAGCTTCTGTGTTCAATAGATGAATCACATGAAACTCAACTAATCCATGAGATTTAAATGATCATTTTATTGCATGTCGCTTCAATTGTTTCTGGATGAACTCTTTAAGGACAATATCACTCAAGGGCATTGTCCTTGTCTAGCAGTCATGCGCATAAGTTGGTATTCTTACGTAGATAGACGTAGTATAAGTTGGAAACTTATGAATAGTACATGAAAATTTCCGAAGGTATTGTTGTGAGCACATATGAATGCCATGTATTTGCTAGTTCGGTGTAATTTTTTGCTTATCTACTCCTAATCTGGTACCGAAGCAACTAACTTTTCCCAAGTGTAGTTTCTGAATCTAAACTGTCCTATAATCCATTCCTTCCTGTATCAATTGTTTTTCATCAAAATACTGACTAATTATGTTTGTGGCATTGGTGATGGGCATTCCAGAAGGTACCTCTATAATAAGCTTATTTAATGGGGGCCTTTTTCCTCTGTCCATCTTGCTCTGCTTGTATCGATCTATTGTAAGTCTGTCAATGACATATTCATGGCATGGGTATTGCTGTGAAGTGGACAAGCATGATATTTTGTGGATTACCAAAACGAGTTAGTGCTGTCCATTTTATCTATTCCGAATTCTTGTACCAAAGTGATAACTTTTTCCAAGTCGATAAACAACTACGCACCTGTTGCGGCTCATCTAAACTGTCGTACTATTGTAATCCCTTCCTTTTTTGTGTCAGTCGCTTTTCCAAGTTATATATGTTTGTGCCTAGGCAACGGCATTAGTGAAGGTGAAGCATTTGAATGATATATAAGGTGTTTTTTTTTCTAATGGGGTATACATCGCTGGTTGCTATGCCATGGTGACTGAAAAGACCAGTGGGCCTGAAGTTTTTTTATGCTCTTCGTGGGTATTTATCTGAGCTGGTTTACTCTTTCAGACTGTGGTTTTGCTTGATGATTTCTTCTTCTTCTCATGGAATGGAATCATTAACTAGCCCTTAGTGTGATTCATAAGGCGTTCGCCCTATTTTTCCAGGTTCCTTGATATGCTTCTGCACTAGACATTAATAATATTGTTGGTCATTCTGCGTTGCTGGAAGTATTAATTACTGCCACATGATCGAGCCCCGATGATGCTTATGAAGATCGTGTGGTCGTTTATTTATTTATTTATTTATCAGACAGATGTTTAACTCTACTGGAAGTCAAGGTGTGACTTGATGAGACGTTGATGAACTATTTACAATTGAGGGGGGAAAAGGCCCTTGAAAAAGGGAATTTTTTGTTGGAGCTAGCTGTCTTGACAGACCGCAGCCATGCCGCCCGCCTTGGTTCATCGGAGATCGCAGTGGGTAAACTAAGCTCCAAGGAAGAAGATGATTCCGGCATTGGACTATATCTCTGAATGCAACGCTACTTCACACAGATTGATTTCATGTCATCTATAATTCGCCGGCTAGCTACATGAAAGAAATTCCGCTATATGTGTAAAAATGGGAAAAAATTAAAGGGAAAAAAAAGAGGGGCATTGAGAGAATTGAAATCAGGACCTCTCGCACCGTAAGCGAGAATCATACCACTAGACCAAATGCCCTTTGAGTCAGATTTTGTCTTTGGGAGATAATATCACAGGTGGGTCATTTTTGTATTTGTTTTCTACTCCCTCTGTACCGAAATTTTGTAGTTGGGGGAACTTGTACTAGTTTTCACCAACTACAAGTATTTCGGTACGGAGGGAGTATGTTCTTTTGTGGCGCACAAAGCATGGCAATGTATCTTGTTTTGTCTATATCTCATCTTAGTCAACCACAACTAATCAAACATAGCAACCTTTTGATAGATGAATGGATTCTTTCTTTTTCATGTATTTTCTGGCCTCGTTTGTTGGTTAGCCGGTTGGTGGAATACTTTGAAAATCTTAGTAGTATGATAGTTAGTGCAATAGGATTCTAGCATGTTTCATTTTTTATTTTCCCTCCGAGCTTTCTTTGTTCCTTCAGCGATGTGGTTTTTGTGTGACTATTTTTACTTGTTTCCTACAAAATTAGTGTCTTTATGGGCCTGACCGATAGGAGCAAGGCTTGTGTTCGTTCCATTCATTTGCACGGCTTGATGGGCTTAGAAAGTTGTCATTGTGTCGTGCATGAAGCGTACCAGCGTGGCGGACACATTGCAGGGAAACCATTAGCGCGGGTATGATATGTCTCGCTCCCGTCATATGGGGGAACGGTAACGTGCTATCTTGTCCAAGTAAGTAGGTTTAAATTGATGACAAATTTACAGATGGGCACAATTAAGGTCGTGTCAAAGGTCTGCTAGATATTCGATCGCGTTCACAAGTACTAAATACGGCAATCTTCTTTGTACCTGTCACAATAAACTCTTACCAAATCACGGTGATCCCTCCACTATAAATCCACCCCTCCTCCCTCGCCGAAACCAGCAACTTTCTTTTCCTTCACTGGTTTTATCCTCTTGCCAGCAATGGCTCGCAACATGACCCTCCAATACATCCCCCATGACTCGACCCGGCACCATAGATTCAAGAAGCGCCTCAAGGGCCTGATGAAGAAGGCGGACGAACTAGCCATCTTGTGCGATGCTAAGACCTGCGTACTGGTGTACAACGAGGGCAAGGTGGCGCCCAAGGTGTTCCCTTCCCAGGCCGAGGCGGTGGGTATCCTGAAACAATTCAAAAGCATGCCGGAGTTGGGGCAGTGCAAGGAGGTGATGAACCAGCAGGGCTTCATCACCAAGCGCATTAACAAGGTCCGGGACCAGGTCGACAAGACCCGCCGCGAGTGCGAGGACGGCGAGATCAGGTACCTCCTTCACAAAACCATGGATGGGGATCACTCAGGCCTCGTTGGCCACACCATCGAGGAGCTCACCAGAGTTGGCTACAAGGTGGACATGCTTCTCAATAGCATCAGTGAACGCATGGCAAAAATCCATTCACAGGCACCGCCACGAGCTCTATGTGTCACCACTGACATCATTGACATGGGGTCTCCCTTGTTGTATCCGGCACCACCTCAGCAGCAGGAGGGCCTGCCTGACATGGTGAGCTCCGGAGGGGACCTCGACACCCTGGTCTACAGTGGCTATGCCGACGCCAAATTCTCTAGCTGCGATATGATGCAGATGCAGTCCTTTGATATGGGGTTCGGTTCTAGTCCTTTCCCTCCCATGTAAGCCAGGAAGCCAACTACATGGGCCGATCTCATCTCATTTTTATTTAGTTTTGGTGGTTAGGAAGAGACATTCAGTTAATTTCTTGAAATTCTTATATTCGTCTATGAGCTTCATTGTATTCATTGTGTTCTTTGAGCCAAATCAATCATATTTAATTCCAATGTAATCATTGAAATTGTTATTCAGTTGATATCTCTATTGTTTAGTTGGTCGTAAATCTTGAGTTGCACCTTTTTTTGTGTTTGGTGCCTTTTTTTTGGAAAAACTTCCAATCTATTCATCATCAATCATGATTCTACAACAAATACCAGAAATAAAAAGATCACATCCAGATTCGTAAACCACCTAGTGACGACTACAAACACTGAAGCGAGCTGAAGGAACGTTGCTATCATCGTCCCTCCCTCACTGGAGCCGGGCAAAACTTATTGTAGTATAGTAGACAGTCGGGAAATCGTCGGTCAGCACCTTGTTTTCTCAGGCATAGTTGCACCACCTACGTGCTAGACAATTGCTTTTTAATTTCATGCTATTTTTAGTGTATGCTTTTTTGGGAATGAAACAAGTTGAAGATTTGTTCTCCTAGAGCCAGCTAAATGTGATGGATGATTAATATTTGCCTGGATAAATTTTTGTGAATTAGTTACGTTTTGTGACTTAATTACATGGTGACAGCTTGCTACACGCAAACATCAGAAATAGCCATGCTCTATACTGTCCTCTCCTTAGTTGTACGCATGTTCTCTGTGCTTCAGACCATCCTCCGTTGTGCTCTCCTTAGTCAAAGTCATGTTCTCTGTTTTTCAGACCGTCCTTTGTTCTTTAGACCCACAAGAGGACATTTGCTCATCATGACGACATCGTTGTCGATCCAAGGTGACAAGGAGACATGGTGACCTCGCTCGCCTTCATGCTGGTGGTAGCTGAAATCTTGACTCGTTCTCGGTGCGATCCTATGGCTTCCCTGAGGCTCCCAGAGCGCCTATGTCCAGGAGTTTCTACGCATCTCTCCTTTCCATCAGTCCTCATCGTCCTCCTTCAGCATATAAGTTTGAGATTATGAGCTATTTCCATGATGTATTGCGGTGTGAACAAGGTCAATTTTCTCTCTCAAGATTTTCGTAACAGACCTTTTATCGGATTTTCACTGCTTTTTTTTTTAAAAAAAGACCAAGGTTACACCAGCACAAGCTAAACAGAATGTAGCAACAAGCCACAGCCGGCAACAAGGCATGCAGGCGCAAAGCTAACTAAGGAGGGAGCACTCGGAAGAAGAAGAAACATAATGACAACCATGGTAAGCACCAAGTACTGTGGAGGAACCTGGGACCCAGCCAGAAGATTAGCAGCCGAGGCATGAATGCGAGAAATGAGGAGCTCCACAACCGCCATGTCGCCATCTTTAATTAGAGATTTCCACTGCTGCAAAAAGATAGAAAAATTGAAGATGCAGTCAACAACTCTGTTAGGGAACACCTGTTCGGTGGTAAATTTATTCTGGATAGTCCATTGGGTTCAACACATGGCAGAGAAACCGAACTAGAACAACCTCTTGGATTGCCCGAAAAGAGACTACGCCTGGGCCTACAGCTTGCCAAAGCTATTTGGGGCCCAGGAGGCGCCCATCCATTCACCACAACAACTCTAGAAAAGCCTGGCCAGAGGACAGCGGAAGAGGATATGGTTAGTGTTTTCCAAACATCCGCAAAGGGAGCAAAATTTTGAGCCAGGCTCATTCCTTTTTTTATCTGACTAGTAAGTGTGCACGTGCAACGCACGTCTATTTGAACTAATAAATGTGTACGTGCAATACACGTCTATTTGGATTAACACACTATACTAAACTTAATACATGATAATTTATTCATAAATTTGCATTTTCCCTATAAAATACACAATCTCTTATTCCCTACTCGTACAAACAATTTGAAATATCGTTTCTCCTTAATCAACATGTCTCCTGTATTAAAAGACCACCCAGTGTTCCCAATGTATAAAACTCAAAATTATTTAGAAGATCTATCATAATTCTCCATATGCACACATTTATGCAAGTATACACATGAAAATGTCACTTAGGACAAGCTAAGGAACCGTTTCAGTGCCAACAAACTCCATTCAAGAATTATTATTATAAGACAAAAGCATTAATACGACAACTTGGAACAGTTACTTGAGTACTACACATTTCTTTAAGGGCTCAACATTCTAAAATTTTGACAATATAAAAAATATCCTCTCAGTTTGTAGTAATAATGATACGAAGATAAATAATTTGGAAATGGTCTTCAACATGCGTAGGCTACCACTTGTAAGAATAACAGTGACAAAAAAAGGCCAACAAATGCCGGTTTAGAAAGAAAAAAATTGCAGACATGCTTCCAATTTTAGCAACTCTAGTGGATAAAACATATCTTACCTCTCAAGTCAGGAAATAGTCAAATGAAAAAATATACTTCTTATAAGTAGTAGAGATGAAGTCATAAGGATCATGATTCAAGATATTCGGAGAAACATGGTTGGTCTCTCTGTATGATGCGAACTCGTCACCTCTACCAAAGTGATCGTGCGTAGTATGTAATGTAGAGTGCAATAATGAAATAAAATACATTCGTCATCATCATAATCAACATGCATTTTTTGCTTCTCATGTATGTGGTCCAAGAGTTATATCAGGAAAACATATTAACTCAACTGTAGATAAGGACGGTATGAAAATGCTCATGTAAAATTACAATTGCCATGTATCTGCTGGACAAATAAATACACTTATGCAAACTTCATGTTTTTTAGTAAAACTTATGCGAACTTTATTTTTTTCACTAAAACTTATGCAAACTTCTGGGTTTTTTCACTTAATTTCATGACTGCAATTAAGGTCTTGGTTCAGCGAATTTGTCTGTGAGTTCACTATGTAGTCGTGAGTTGGCCATGTAATAACCGATAGTAAGTACTTAAAAAAACAGGGATGTCTGTTGCAGGTACGCGAAAATCAGTGAAAAAATAAAGAAAGAAAGAAGGCATTGGTTGCCTGAAACCCAACTGTGTGTGCTCCAGCGCGCCTCTGTTTCTCATTGTCTCATCTCTAGTTCGTGTACTTCTAGATGTGTCACCACCGGTGAGGTAGCGATGACAGTAAATGATGTGAACTGGGACCTGATCTTTCGATGAGAGAGGATAACTACGATTTTGGGTGGGACTTGACCCTCACGATCCGGCTACCAACCGTACAGGAAGAACCGTACACGACTGATATCCACGGCAATCGCTGAACCAACTCCACGGCGTTATCGACCGAGCCAACAGCGCGATCGACCTATCCACGAAGGATTTTTCCTGTAAGCAAATCGAAGAAAATGCAAGAAAATAATAGCCAAGCAATCTCAAAATTGCGAATATGCTAGATGGGATTAATCTCACAAGATGGGGTTCCGATAGGATGTCTTGACGGTCGCACTAGCCGCTACGAGCGAAGACAAATAAAAGTAGCAATAGCTAAACTTCTCTAAACAAAACCCCAGCCTAAACCCTAACCCAGACTAGCTATTTATTAAAGAGCGGCGGCTGCCTTGTGTGTTGGTGCGCGGACGTAGGGCTCGTACAGAGGCCGGATACGATTGCTCGGAAAGACCTGACGTCTGATTTGGTTGACAAGACGTGGCCCAACTTGATGTACAGGCCCACTAATTGATCCTTGTATCACTGGCTCCTTTGCACCGGCTTGTGTACACACATGTGTGTGATTGACGCAAACAAAGCTGCCTCCTCCTTCCTGATGCATGCACGGAGGACTTTGGTTGACTGTGCACTTGTATGCATCATGTAATCTCCAACACAATCTCTCATCTTCATATTTATTTCGCAAATGCCTTCAATAATTCTACAAAAGAAATAAAAACGTGTAGTATTTTTGCCTCTGATAATATAATATAATATTATAGAATTAACAACCAAAATTACCTGAAAAATGTCTCGTGTAATATTTGTAGAAGTATCTATGGTGTCTATGCCCACATCATCCTCCCTTTCTTGAAAACAAAGCCGTCCTCGGCTTTCATTTACCTGAAACACATCATAGAGCAAAGCGAAAATAGATGCAACATATATAGGCCATTTCAAAGGCGTTAGCTCATGAGGGTGAAATAAATTTGTAACATCCTGAGCATGCGGTATGTCTAGTTCAAAAGTTGAGACACTGAACGGAGTTTTTTTAGAATTGATCGCAAGCATACTATGCATAGCATGATCCGTTGATTTAGCTTTTCCATCATTTATTATTTCATGGGGGTCATTGGAAGCAAGTTAATGGTTTTTCCTTCAAACACGAGAGTATATGAATTTGTTCTACCATGATGGATAACACTATTATCATATTGCCAAGGTCGACCTAACAATAAAGAACATGCTTGCATAGATACAACATCGCAGTCAACATAATCATGATATGAACCAAGTGTAAAATGAACCCTCACACGACGTGTTACCTTCAACTTACCACAGTCGTTGAACCATTGGATGTAATATGGATGGGGGTGTCTTGTAGTGGTGAGGCAAAGCTTCTCTACCATTTCAATACTCGCCAAATTATTGCAGGTTCCACCATCAATGATCACACGAACAAAATGCCCTTTGACAACAAACTTAGTTTGAAAAAGATTATGGCGTTGAGGCATCTCATCATGCCCCACCTGGGCTCTAAGTACTCGCATGGTTACCAGGCTTGGGTACTGATCTGCCATCTCAGCATTAATATGTATCTCATGCGTGTCATGCTCCTTAGAGTCACCTGCATTATTAGTGGCTAGCATAGCACGTGTATCTTCATCCAAATCACTAGCAGAAGAGTACTCACCATCTCCCCGCACAATGAATGTTCGTTTATTTGGACAGTCCTTCATCAAGTGCCCGCCACCTTTGCATATATGACACTTCATGTCCCTTGTGCGTCCAGACGAAGTGGTGGGTGCTACAGAAATTGCTTTCGAACCCTCGGATGATTGTGGAGCTGATTTTGAACTTGATGAGTGTGCACCATTGTGCAAGATAGGTGGTGTTGACTCAGTAGTGGACGGAACAGTAGGAGAGGGTGTCCATGATGAGCGGCGACCTGCAGAAAAGTTACCTCGTCCCTTGTTGTGTCGTCCTTGTACTTCCCTTTCAGCTTTACAAGCAAAATGAAACAAACGAGTAATAGAATTGTACTCCTTATAGTCCAATATATCCTGAAATATCACGATTCAAACCACCTAAAAATCGAGCCATCATAGCATCTTCGGTTTCAACTAATCCACATCGCACTAAGCCAGTTTGCAATTCTTGATAATAATCCTCTACAGAACTACTACCTTGTTTTAAACGTTGCAATTCATTTAGTTTATCACGAGCATAATATGAAGGAACATAACGTTGTCGCATAGCTCGTTTTAAAGCATCCCAAGTAGTAGGTATATTATTTGCATTAATACGACAATATTCACTCCACCACATGGAAGCAAAGTTTGTAAATTCACTAGTGGCTGCCCTAACTCGTTGGTTTTCAGGAATATCATGACATGCAAATGTTTTGTTCAACAGAAAGTTCTCAATCAAGATAGACATCTGGATTATATTTACCATTGAAAGCAGACATAGTAAATTTAATTTTAGCACTAGAGTGGTCATAATCTCGAACATCATACCTGTGTGGACCTCGTGCCATACCTTGACGGTTGAAACGTAGTTGTCGATGAGCACGATCATTATGGTGGTTGACCATTTGGTCGTCTTCTGTGTCACCAGAATAATCCTCATAGTTGTCCCCATGTTGCTCGACGCGGGGAGGAATTTGTTGGTGTTAGTTTATGGTGGCGGCATCAGTGGCAGTAGCTGGGTGTTGTGGATGCCCCATGGGCACACGCCGAGCTCGCGAAGTAGCGGCGCCACCCGTGGAGTTGCGAGGATCCGCGTTGTTGTTGATAGGGGCTGCAGTCCGCAACTCGTCAAGACGTGATAAGATGTCCTTTAGTTGTGTGTTTGCAACACCCTGTGCATCCTCTATGGCCTTGAGCCTCTCTTCGGCCGCAATCTGAGCACCCTCAAGTTGGGCGAGACGCTCGCTGGTGACTTTCACATCCGCGGTGAGGCCCTCAAGTGTTGGTTGATCCTGTGCCATTGTTAGCGAAGGAGGAAAAAACACAATGTATAATCCCTATCAACTAACAGGATGTGGTGGACAAAATTCGCTCACACGCAAACTTAGTATCAAATTCTTAGTTGTTCTTACCAATGCAACAGGTGGTGATCGGCGCGTTGATGTTGGCTTCAAACTACCGATGAAGATTGGATGGAGCGATAACTAGGAATCAGTAGAGCCGGAACCTGTACTTATTGGTAGAAAAAGTGTAGCTTGGCAAAGGTTTCTCAACTCACAATATTAGTGGCACAATTTAGCAAAAAGCAATGCAAGTTGAATAATTGCTCAAACTTCTAACTAGTGTTGGCAGTCGACTAGTAAGAGATAAAATAATCTAATCCCAGATACTAAATCAAATGAGTGGAAGCCGGTGAAAATATGACAGCTCTAAATAGCTAGATATAAGTGAGGTATAAATGGCAGTGTATGAAAACCTAGAGCAGAAAAATGTCCAGCAGATATCACGTATATGAACAAAGTAAAGTTTCTGGACAATAAAAGTTATACCAAAAGATGCTAACCGGCCTGAACTTTTTTGTCTTACTTTTTCTTCTCTGTTTTTTTTCCAAATTTTTTCTTTTTTTTTCTTGCTCTTTCCTTCTTTATTTTTTGCTCTTTCTTCTCTTTTTTTCCTTTGATCAGGCCGGTTACCAACAAGTATACACACGTAACAAGAGGATAACAGGATTAAACCAGAGTGTGCTACTAGAAGCGACCTGATTGTACTACTGGAGATATAGGAGATTAATGAAGTGTCAGATGATGCATAGGTAGGCAACTCCAAACGTTTAACAGTAGTACTGGCTAGCGATGCACAAAGCAGACAGCAGTTAAGCGGCGCCAAGGAGCATAGAGAGCAGCTGCGCACAGGTGGGCGTGTGGGGTCGGCGTAATTTGCTGAGGCGTACACACGATGGCAGATGGATAGACTAATGTGTGATGAAAAACGAGTTGTTGGCAGAAGGCTAGGGTGATGCGCAGGCAGAAAAGATATGAACAGGAAAACTTCTCGGGATGTTCCCTGGCTAGTGGCTGGAGTCTGGGACGTGCGCGCGGCAGCAGCGGAGCAATTTTTAAGGCGGATGGGACATGGTGTACAGGTGCAGTTGGCGCGTGTGCGACAAACACGTAAACTTAGCAGATCAGGTAGACGGTGCGCGGCGGATGGATTGGTGTGGCAGAAAATATGGTGGACAAAAACAAATTCGATTTAGTAGATAATTTGCTCTCGGACTAATCTAGACCAGCACTAGTATTAGATGAATGCAACCAAAAATTCAACTACACAAATACTAGATGCAAAAATTGCTAGAGGCTAAAAAGGTAGGTGCAGCGGATGAATTAATCTAATTTTTTTTGGCTTTTTGTGGGTTGTAGGACTAAAATCAATCTAATCTAAGAAAACTGTAAATCTCTCACCGATGAACCTGAAAACTGATACCACTTGATGTGAACTGGGACCTGATCTTTCGATGAGAGAGGATAACTACAATTTTGGGTGGGACTTGATCCTCACGATCCGGCTACCAACCGTTTAGGAAGAACCGTACACGACTGATATCCACGGCAATCGCTGAACCAACTCCACGGTGTTATCGACCGAGCCAACGACGCGATCGACCTATCCACGAAGGATTTTTCCTGCAAGCAAATCGAAGAAAATGCAAGAAAATAATAGCCAAGCAATCTCAAAATTGCAAATATGCTAGATGGGATTAATCTCACAAGATGGGGTTCCGATAGGATGTCTTGACGGTCGCACTAGCCGCTACGAGCGAAGACAAATAAAAGTAGCAATAGCTAAACTTCTCTAAACAAAACCCCAGCCTAAACCCTAACCCAGACTAGCTATTTATTAAAGAGCGGCGGCTGCCTTGTGTGTTGGTGCGCGGACGTAGGGCTGGTACAGAGGCCGGATACGATTGCTCCGAAAGACCTGACGTCTGATTTGGTTGACAAGACGTGGCCCAACTTGATGTACAGGCCCACTAATTGATCCTTGTATCGCTGGCTCCTTTGTACCGGCTTGTGTACACACATGTGTGTGATTGACGCAAACAAAGCTGCCTCCTCCTTCCTGATGCATGCACGTAGGACTTTGGTTGACTGTGCACTTGTATGCATCATGTAATCTCCAACACAATCTCTCATCTTCATATTTATTTCGCAAATGCCTTCAATAATTCTACAAAAGAAATAAAAACGTGTAGTATTTTTGCCTCTGATAATATAATATAATATTATAGAATTAACAACCGAAATTACCTGAAAAATGTCTCGTGTAATATTTGTAGAAGTATCTATGGTGTCTATGCCCACATCAGTAAAAAACAACACTCGGTGCTTATTTGATTAGTGCGTGCGTGCGGCGCGTTCGCGTGAAGGCGAGCATCTCCGTCGTTCAGGCCTGCGAGCGTCCGTGGCGACCGTGTCCTTTGACCAGCTGGACGGCGTTGTCGACGCAGGTGAATCAGTCGTCCAGCTTTGAGGCGACGCCCTCTATGCACCGGGGCGTCCCCCACTCGATTTTCTTGGCCCGCTTATACTGGTCCAGGATACTCAGGGTTGCCCCCACTTGAAGGGCGTCGGCGGTGGGTGGTTGTCAGCGTGGGTATTGCGGACGGAGCTGAATCGACGCGAGTGCCGATGGATCCCGGAGAACATGCCAGGACGTTAAAGAAGTCGTTGCAGTCAGTAGAAAAGTGACCTGGCCTCTAGGCAGAAGACGAAAGCAGCGACGACACGTGTTCGGAGGAAGCTGCAGCTCCTCCTCGCGTGTCTCCCACTGTAGCTCACATGGGTGGTGGGCTGGTGACGGCAGGCGACTCGCGATCGTGATTCCCGAGGCGATAGGATGCGCTCGCAATTAGTTTCCTAATAATTAGATGCGTTCATGATTAGTTATCTAATACGATGTGTCCGTGATTAGTTTCCTAATAATTAGATGCGTCCATGATTAATTTCCTAATATGATGCGTGCGTGATTATTTTCCTAATAATAAGATGCGTCCATGATTAGTTTCCTAATAATAAGATGCTTTGTGATTAGTTTTCTAATAATTAGATGTGCCCGTGATTAGTTTCTTAATAGGAGTGTCTGTGATTATAATTTTCTAATTGACCGGACGTGGACTTTTATATTTTCTTCCGTGGTGGAGTACGGTCAGCCAATGTAAATTGCTAAGTGCACACAAAAAATAAATTAGGGTAAGGCTAGCCGTTAGATTGAGTTTAGTGAGACTAATCATGCGGTGGTAATGTATTCGTGTACGTTTTATGAGGTGCATTTAAAAAAGATAATGTTTGCTTTTTTATAAGAAGTATAGATATAGATATAGATATAGATTAGCCGCAGGCAACCGGCCACGCATAGCCTGCCACATGAAAAACCTTGATTTTAGGCGGCACCCTCGTGCGCCAAATAGGCTTAAACCTAGAGACAGGAGACCCAACAGACAGAATACAATAACAAGATTTAATCCAAAACCGGCCAGAGGCTGAATGTGGCCAAGAAACCACATCCAGCGACTCCGAGAGCATAGGGAGGGAGGCAGCGAGGCGCTGCCATTCCTCTCGCTCTGCCGGAGACAGGGCCCGGCGAAAACCGAAGTCCCAGTGACTGGCCGTAAGCTCCGCGATGTAGGCCGAAAGAGACGAAACAAAAAAAAAATAGGGAAGGCCACCGCCAGGGGCCCCTCCCCTGTCCACCAAATAGTCCAAAATCTAACCGAGGAGCCATCACCAACCAAAAATTTAAACAGAGAACTAAAATCATCACGCACATTCAGCAACTCGCGCCAAAACTGAGAAGCAGAGGAGCCAGTCAAGGCCGACACGGACAAAGGGCACGAAACAAGAAAGTATCTCCACTGCTTACCGAGACAAGGAGTTACCGTTCTAATTTTCCTGAATTTGAAAAGCAAAAAGGGTCAAATAGCATCCATATGTTACTTCTAACTTGTAGCATCCCGTGGTGTGGTGTTATTGATCCTTCGTGTGCGTGTCATGGTCCCGTTATCAAATCCCGTCCATATCGTGTTTTCTACTCTCTCTCTCTCTCTCTCTCTCTCTCTCTCACACACACACACACACACACACATGATACCTTCGTGGTTTAAAAAAAAAGGGAAAAGCTAGGTACATAATAGAATTAGAACCAATGACCTATGTGAAGAGACGAGCTACACTGACAGCATGGCCCTTCTAGTTCCTACAGACAGAAAAGAAGGGTATCAAAAATATTTGGGTGGTACATCGCAGTTGCATATTAACGTGCAAAGCCAAGCTTGAACCAACTTATTATTTTATAAATGATGGATTTTATTAGCTCAAAATGACATCAAAATGATACAATCACAATGAGCACACACCTAGTCTCTGCATGTAGCTAAGATGTGCTGGAATTTGTTAGTAGGCTTTTGGCCCAAAGCTCAACTACAATTTGAAATTCTCATGGCCCATCCATGCATGGCTAAGTGTGGTGTGAGTGGGACTAATGTTTAGTCCCACATTGCTAGTTGAGTGGGAGTTGTACCACCTTATAAGAGATGAGCTCTTCTAGCACTTGTATGAGCATGAGAAGAGGAAACCTATACGTGCACTCCTACTCCTCACCGGGCCGGGCCAGGTAGTCGAGGACAAAGCTATGCATGTTGTCTATATTTTTGCTGCTCGAGGGAAATTAATGAGTCATTAATAATTAACGTACGCATTAATTACTCAGACATTTTTGGTTCTTTTGGATTGTGGGGTTGTTACTGACTTGGATGAGGGTTTACTCTCACGACCTACCCGACCGCATTATATAAACAGTCAGACGTCTACCCTAGCCGCGACCACATCATATGGTTGGGTACCATTCCAGAACATTGCGCCGCCACGCAAGTCTTCTCCACCATTCCTTTCGGCGTGCACCACAAGAAGGGACATCAGTATATTTTCCTTTGGAGGAGTACCTATTTTCTGTCTGAAGATGAGTTTTTTTTAAAAAAAATGACTAATATTATTTCTTGGTAACACATGGTTGGAATTGCTCTTTTGGGATGGCATGCGGGATTGGTGGATTGGTTGAGGCTGGAAGAGTTGTGGAAAATAATGGTTTTGCAATATATTTCATCCCTATTTGTGAGCAATTAATATGGGGAAGGGAAGCAATATTCTGTAAACAATATAATCATATAATCCAATCGAGTTTCCTATAGTATAATGTCCCAAAGTTTGGCTGATTGTCTACTTTTGTTTCGGTAAACATACTTTATGTGATGTTTTTTTCCCTCAAGGAAATTGCAAGCTTAAGATATGAAGCATTTTTTCAATGAATTACATTGATTGCATGTAGAACCATTTTTACAACAATAATGAGAAATACGGCGCGGCAAGGCGTGCATTTCCTTCTAGTACTAAGTAAAGAAAGGAAAATTTCACTTGCACACAATTTCAGAGAAGTATTGTGCGTCGCTACTATCAGCAAGAAAGTTTGTGTTACCAGTACCTTGCATGGTTTCGTTGTGGTTTAACTCATTTCTAGGACAGCAATACTAAAGTCTAAACCGAGCTCTCTCAGCGATTTACGTTTTTGGCGGTCCGTTTTCACGATCTGGGCATTTCTGGCCGTCGGATCTCGTATGTACGTCAATCTGTACCACAATGTGTCAAATCTGATAAACTGGGCCGCTTAAAACAGCCCATTTATCTAACAAGCACGGTCCAAGTCGCTGCATTTTCTCGCATGAGTTTAGAACCTCAAATGTTGAGGCCCACAAGCAGGGGTGGATCTGGAGCTAATCTTACCCTGAAGCACCACTTAACTATGGCATAAATTTTTCAAGCGAGGATGCAATGAATAAAGAAATGTTTCAGATCTTGTAACACGAATTACAGAACATAATATAAGTCGGTTTATAAAAAACAAAATGTAAGAGGTAATCGGCTTAATAAAACAGTAAAACAAATGGCAATTTACTTCAAAAGGATGTCTTGCATTCTCAGATTCCAAAACACCTCATCACACACCAAGACTCAATAACCTACAGTATAAAAACTAGTATTGAATTTTCAAGTAGAAGTGTGGAACATAATAAAATGCACAAATGAAAGTACGTTAATTTGCTTTTTTATGAATTACCTTCAGTAAACTCTTTTCCTTCTAGCCATGAAATACTCAACCACTTGATCATTGGTGACCTTTTTCATCTCTTCTTTCTCCACAGAACAAATAACATCATCAGTCAAGCTGTCATCATTGAGGCGACTGCGCAAGTCAGTTTTGATCAATTTCATTGCTGAAAAGCACCTCTCAACTGTAGCAGTAGCAATAGGCAACACAATTACTAGTTTCAACAACCGATAAAACAAAGGATACATAATATGTCTCCTTGTTTGCACCTTTTTTTTGAAAGCTCGGTGATTGTTGCTATGCTGGAAAAGCTATCATTTGTGCGCAGATCAGCAATATAGAGACCTAGATCCTTATCAAGATCCCTCAAATCCCCGGAATCAAAATCCTGAGGGTATAGTTTAGCCAAACTCATGAGATTATCCAAATTGAAATCACCAAATGAGTCTCTTGGGCTCAAAGCGGCTGACAAAACAAGCAAATTAGAGGATGCCTCACTGAACCTGCAGTCAAGCTCTTGAACTAGCCAATCAAAAACATCATTGAAGCAATCAACCTGATAGTGATGTTTGTCGGTAATTCCAGTTACCTGCCTTCTCTTTTTTGGATTAACATATGCTTCTTCCATGTCCAACTCTACAATATCATGTTTCTCACAAAACACATGAACATCACCTAGCATAGATTCCCATCCATCTTCTCTAAGTTCATTCAAAACTGTTCTAGTTGACTTGACACATTTCATGGCATTTACTATGTCTTGATCTTTCCGCTGCAATGCTAATGACAATGTGTTGGTAGTACTGAGGATTGTCAACATGAGATGAAAGTAGAAGACAAAGTCAAAAGATTGAAAGTACACTAGAAGACCGATTGCTTGGTCTCTATTTGTTCCACACCCTAAAGCCTTGCTCACTTCTTCAAGATTTATATCTCTAATCATGTCTCTTCTCTTGGAAGAACCACCCACAACATTTAACAAGGTAGAAATCATACCGAAGAAATTACTAATTCCTTTATGCTTTCTTACAACAGCCACAACAACTAACTGGAGTTGGTGAGCAAAGCAATGAACATAATAAGTTGCGCTACTTTCTCTCATGATTAATGATTTGAGACCATTAAACTCACCTCGCATGTTGCTGGCACCATCGTACCCTTGTCCTCTAACTTGATTGTAAGAAGTTGTTTCTTTCACATGAACAAGACCAACAAAGCTTTCTTTAGAATCTCCGGAACTATCAACATACCGCAAGGCCACAACCATTTGTTCTTTGCAAGAGGCATCTCTAGACTCATCAACAAGCAAGCAAAACACATTATTCTGAACTTCTTTGATAATAGATTGGACTATCACATGGGCAAAACCTTCAGCAATATCTTCTGGACTTGAGGAGCAGCCATAACAGCATTCTTTGCAACATCTTTTCCCATAGCCTTGCCAACAACTGGATCATGCTCAGCTAAGAAATCACGAACTTCCAAGAAATTACCTTTATTATGCGAGTTCTTTGACTCATCATGGCCCCAGAAAGGCAACCTGTAACGCCCTCGATGCGGCTATATCTCCTACGTGTTGAAGCACGACTTAGAGGCATAACCGCATTGAAAGCAATGTCGCAAGTGAGGTAATCTTCACAAACAACCCATGTAATACAGTAAGGGAACAGATACATAGTTGGCTTACAATCGCCACTTCACACAATACATGAATAAAGCATTACATCATCCAAATACAATCAAGGTCCGACTACGGAACCAAAATAAAAGAAGAACCCCAAATGCGACAAGGTCCCCGATCGACCCCAACTGGGCTCCTCTACTGATCAACTAAAACGAAACAACACAAAGGACAAGATCTTCATCAAGCTCCTCCTTGAGCTTAGTTGCGTCAACTGCACGGACTCATCGGCACCTGCAAACTGGTTTTGGAAGTATCTGTGAGTCACGGGGACTCAGCAATCTCGCACCCTCGCGATCAAGACTATTTAAGCTTATGGGTAAGATAAAAGTATGAGGTGGAGTTGCAGCAAGCGACTAGCATATATGGTGGCTAACTTGTTCGCAAAAAAAGAGCGATAAGAGAAGGCAAAGCACAGTCGATAAAAGTATGATCAAGAAGTGATCCTAGAACAACCTACGTCAAGCATAACTCCAACACCGTGTTCACTTCCCGGACTCCACCGGAAAGAGACCATCACGGTTACGCATGCGGTTGATGTATTTTAATTAAGATCAACTTCAGGTTTTCTACAACCGGACGTTAACAAATTTCCATCTGCCCATAACCGCGGGCACGGCTTTCGAAAGTTCAAATCACTGCAGGGGTGTCCCAACTTAGCCCATCACAAGCTCTCACGGTCAACGAAGGATATTCCTTCTAGCGGGAAGACCCGATCAGACTCGGAATCGCGGTTACAAGACATTTCGACAGGGTAAAACAAGTCCAGCCACACCGCCCGAATGTGCCGACAAATCCCGATAGGAGCTGCACATATCTCTTTCTCAGGGCACACTCAGATTGTCTTAGGTACAGGTAGGCCAGCCCAGAGTTGCCCCTGGTGGCCACCGGCAGCTGACAGGTTGGACCAACACTCAGAGGAGCACTGGTCCGGGGGGGTTAAAATAAAGATGACCCTCAGGAGCGCGACTCCCAAGGGAAAAGAAAAGGCTAGGTGGCAAATGGTAAAACCAATGTTGGGCATTGCTGGAGGAGTTTTACTCAAGGCGAACTGTCAAGGGGTTCCCATAATAGCCCAACCGCGTAAGGAACGCAAAATCCGGGAACATAACACCGATATGACGGAAACTAGGGCGGCAAGAGTGGAACAAAACACCAGGCATAAGGCCGAGCCTTCCACCCTTTACCAAGTATATAGATGCATTAATTAAATAAAAGATATTATGATATCCCAACAAGTAAACATGTTCCAACAAGGAACAACATCTCCATGTTCCAACAAGGAACAAGCTTCAATCTTCACCTGCAACTAACAACGCTATAAGAAGGGCTGAGCAAAGCGGTAACATAGCCAAACAATGGTTTGCTAGGACAAGGTGGGTTAGAGGCTTGGTTCAACAATACGGGAGGCATGATAAGCAAGTGGTAGGTATCACAGCATAGGCATAGCAAAAGAGCGAGCATCTAGCAAGCAAAGATAGAAGTGATTTCGAGGGTATGATCATCTTGCCTAAAATCCCGCAAGGAAGAAGAACGAGTCCATGAAGAAGAATAAACAGACGTAGACGAACGGGTCCTCACAAACGTGACGTTACCGGAACCAACCTGAAGAAGCAAACACCGGAAAGAAGCACACAACATAGTAAACAACCAACACAAGAACATGGTATGATATGTGGAATGCGGTATGCGATGCATATGCATGATTAAACAAGGAATGATTGAACCTCGCCTCATCTTGGAAATCCAAGTGTGCCACTGAAAAGATGAGATGATATCGCTTGAAAACGATATAAAGATCACCGTGTAATTAGAGTTATGGTTTGGAAATGGCAAGCAATTCAAATATGGTCCCGGTCTGCGATATACAGCAAGTAGCCATCTAAATGCAACAATATAAACATGCTACAGCACTCAAACATGGCAACAAAATACATGGCAGGGGTCCACTCATGATGCTTAGCAAAAGAGGAACAATGAGCTACGGCCAATTCATCCATTAACAGGTTCAAAGAAGCATGGCAAAAATGCATTTGGTAAACAAATTTCAGACTTAGTGAAATTAACACTTGCCTGAAATTTCAGATCAGATAGCACTCTTTGGAGCACGAAAACTATATGCTACAGGACCTGAACATGTCAAAGTAAAGCATGGCATGGAGCTACTCAAAGAGCTTAACAAAAGTCCCTTAGTGACCTTGAGCCAAAAGAGATCAGAAAATACAATTGCAAGCATGTGAACATGACAAAAACATAATCAGACTCTCAGACTTAGTGAAAAACTGGAACATGCAAATCAGATATCAAGTAGGCATGTTTACGAGTTCGATGCACTCACTACAGAGCAAGGCATGACAATCTAAGCATACACCCATCAAAAATGCACAATATACAAGCTATACATGGCAAGAATAATAACATAGCATGCACGGATCAACTACAACATCCTCGGCAAAATCACTAACAAGTAGATAATCTGCCCAGATTCACGAAATAGCAAAAGTAGAGCTCGATTGACTCAAGCTAGGTTGCTCCATAATTGCAAACAAAGACATGGATGGATAGAGAACTACAAGATTAACAAAACATCCTTACTGATCATCCTCAAAAGAGGAACGGATCACTAGGAAACAACATGAACATATGGCATATTGAGATAAACAGATCAAGGACTTAGTGGAAATGCTAAGTCCCTGAAATCAGCATTAACGAATGCACCACTTTGCAAGCTTGTGCTAGTTACCACACACATCACAAAAATACATGGGTTGCACCTCTGGATAGATGGCAAAACATATAACAAAACACATGTAGAGCTCAGGGGCATATCATGCACACAATAATCATGGCAAAAATGACAAATAGCTATTTGGTGCAACAGATCTGACAATTATCTCAAATAGCATTCTTCCAACAGCATTTCGGGCATCAAGATGAACTCAAATGAAAATGATGCAATGGGATGAAATGATGTACTCTCTGAGGCGAACATTTTGATATGCTATATGCCCAAAACGGAGCTACGGATGCAAAGTTACGACACTTAGAACAAGGGCATTTGAATCTGGAAATCGAGGACTTGGTGGAATTTATACCTCCGCGAAAAGTCAACGCGGGACGGAGAGAAGCAGGACGGCACGGATCCGGATCTAGATGGGGCGTGTTTGGTTCGGGCACCCGGTGGATCTGATCCACCCGGGCCGGATCTAGCCGGTGGGCACGCCGGCGACGCGGGCGGTGAACTCCGGCGATGGCCGGCGACGAGGACACGGTGGCGCGGAGCTCCAGCGGATGGAGAACGCCGGAGAAGCGGCGGAGGGCGGCGCCGGCGTCGGAGTTGCGCGAGGGCGGCGGAGGAGCGACGCCTCGGGCCGGGTGACAACGGCGGCGGCCGGCGAGCGGGAGGTGGCGGCGCAGCGGCGGAGGCGGCGCGCGGTGGAGGCGGTGGCCGGCGGCGAGCGCAGCGGCGGCGACGGGGAGCAGGCACTAGGGCGGCGGCGATTGGGCCCCGCGGGCCCGATCCGGGCCGCGCGGGCCGGCGGCGGGGCTGGAGGAGAGAGAAGGTGGCGATGGTGACGTGGCCGGCGCGGATTGGACGGGAACGGCGGCGTGGACATTGTCCGGGGCGGTGGAGAAGTGTCCGGCGGCGCGGAGAGGACGAAGTTAGGGTTTCATCCGCAGATTTCGGGAGGGGAGCACATATTTATAGGTAGAGGGAGCTAGGAGAGTCCCAATGAGGTGCGGTTTTCGGCCACGCGATTGTGATCGAACGACCGAGAGGATGGAAGGGGTTTTGGGCTAAAATGGAAGGGTGTTGGGCTGCAACACACACGATGCCTTTACGGTCCCTCGGTTAACCGTTGGAGCATCAAACGAAGTCCAAATGGTACGAAACTTGACAGGCGGTCTACCGGTAGTAAACCAAGGCCGCTTGGCAAGTCTCGGTCCAATCCGGAAATGTTTAATCCCCACACATGAAAGAAAGGTAGAAAGGACCACCGGAGGAGATAGGAGCGCCGGAATGCAAAACGGACAACGGGAAAAATGCTCGGATGCATGAGACGAACATGTATGCAAATGAAATGCACATGATGACATGATATGAGATGCATGACACGCAAGCAATGACAATGCAACAACAGCGAATAACTGGACGACACCTGGCACATCGGTCTCGGGGCGTTACAACACTCCACCACTACGAGAGGATCTCATCCCGAGATCTAGAATGGCACCGGAGGGACAACGGAAACGAAAGAGAATAGGTAAAACTAAGTTGCTTCTTTGACAAACGAGTGAAACCAAAGAACCTTGCAAAGGTTAAGCCATTCGAGAAAAGAATACAACGGAGATGACGAAGTTGAAAACACTCCGTTAGAAAAGAGGGACAAGGAAGAACAGCTTTGGGCAGCACTCCGATTGAAAAGAGATGCAAGAAAAGATAAGTAGAAAGAACTTTAAAAGGGGCACGACACTCCAGTTAAACGTATAAACAAGGAAAGAACATAATCTTTGACAAAACAAGATGATAGGTTTAAAAGAGCAACATCACGATGCCTCCGGAAGAAATGAGAGGATGGAATGAATGAACGGAGGAGAAAACAATATCTTCTACCTCGAATGAGCTTGAAAGAATCTTTATGAGAAGGGTCGAATGGAGTTGTTGGAACACCAACAACGATAGGATAAGCTTGAAATGGGCTTATGGAAAGCATCTCAAAATTATGAGGTGACAACCTGCCACTCACGGAAAAAAGATTGGTTTGATAAGAACAAGGAGGCGAGAAGCTTATCTCACCAGGAGGATAATGAAGAACTTGGGTCATTTATGAGCACCATAGGTAGCAACAATCCTTAGGGAACGCTCTAGGTGAAATACAACCCACGATAATTCCAACGAATAGGTTGAAGGATTTAAAATACCTCATTCATGACAACATGTGAATCATGAAACATGAATTCAAATTATCAAGAATGACATAATACCACCTCCGATGATACGGTAGAGAGAATTGCACTCTGGATTGCAAGATGAAGAAATACTTGAGCTCCTTAGACAAGAATCTCAATGAACACTTCGAGAAGGAATTAAATCCTTAAAGAACCATCATGTAGAGCCTTCGTGAGAACTCCGGTAACAAAAGGATAACGAGAAGAAAGGGAAGTTGAAAACACAAGGTGAAACCTTGTAATGCTTTAGATGTATCTCCGTGATGATATAATTGCGAGAGCTTGGAACTCCGGAAAAGAAAGATGGGCTATTGAAACCAAGAATATGTATGATGAACCACACCGGAATAAGGAATTGAATCAACTCGACGAAACAAGAATAAGAATTACATTATGCTTATCCTTCACCAATTCAAATTGATGACAACCAATGGAATGGGCATACTACTTATTCTCGTAGAAAGGATTAAGATAGATAATGCGCAAACTTGAAGAGGCCTTCGATGATCCACCGGTAGGATTTGAAAGAACGTAAGTATGATAACGAATAACGAGAACTATTGAACGAACCACCGTAAGAATTGAAAATGAAGGAAGAGAAGATAAAGAAACACCAGGAAGAATTATAAAATGAACGAAGATGCTTGAGAGGATTTAGATACATGAGAACGAAGGGATCACGAGCCGATTAAAGACCACTTGAACGAAGCACCGGTAGAATTTGGAGAATCATAGCTGAAAGCTGAGAATGAATAAATCTTAGATGATGGGCTCCAGATGAACAAACTGAAAAGGCTCCTGAATTGCTCCGGATGGATAAAAAGAATTCTCACAATCAAACAATTATGAGAGGATGACCTCGAATTAGAACCACGAATCTTGAGAGAAGGATATGATTTGGAGGGAAAATCTTCTTCTGCCTTCAAAATCTGAGAATTACGACGGGAAACACCACCAAGAATTGTTTAGACACTCCAGAATGATTAAAAGAGGAGAGGTTGAGCCAAAGAAGAAAAGAATTTGAAAGATCTTGAAGAAGACATTTGACTGATGATAAATCATTCTTACGTCAAACTTTGAAAGGAATTTGAGAATACCTCCGGGAAAATAAGAAGAGTCAGGTAAGATCCTGGGAAAAGACCTGTGGGTTAGGGCCCACTGAAAAGAAACACCATTGAAATGATTTAAAAGAGAGGTTGCACCGGTTGAATTAAATGGCTTGAAAGATCTTGAACGAAAGCAGAGTGGAAACACGAATCTTCTGAGATATCTTCGGCACTCCGAAACAAATGAATAGCGAGGAATGACTGAATATAAGGTGCACCGGCATGAGAAGGCATTTGAAATAAAGAAAAGAATATGATCAAACACCTAAAGCTTGAATTGAATCCACCGGAGAAGATGAAAGAACAAAGAATGTTAAACTTGATGCTCCGTTAGAATCTTCATGAGCAACACCGGGTAAGAACATTGACGGAAAAGGAATGGAGAGACTTCACTAGAGTAAAGGATACTTGATTAAGACATCGGATTCCTTGAAGAAAAAGGGTGGGTGGGCGGGAAAAACAAAGGCAACTTGGAGACGGATGAAACAAACACCGTTGTGAAGAACTGATAATTGATCTTGCGGTTGTTGAAATGTTCGGATCCACTTGGAGAGAAACACGCCGGTGAAAAGAAATTGGCATGACAATATCGATTATCATGAAGGATTAGTATTCCCATAGGAATATGAGAACACCATTTGGGGAAGGTATGGAATCAACATTTGACTTCGAAGCAACTCGAATACCACAACTCAAAACAAAACAAAGGATTGGCTTGCAGAATAAGCTGGAACAAACATATGATAGAGATTTCCTCCGAAGTTTTCGTGGTGGGGCCTACACGGGCTCGATCGTACAGCACCATCATGTACAAGGCAGTGCACATGACATACGAAGCGTCCCCGAGTCGGTATAGCCAAGGACTCTTTAAGACACAATGAGACCACTATAAAACCGACCGTGAATAGGTGGACCACTAGACGTCGAACCCCAATTTCATATCATACATCTGTTGGAAAGATATACTAAGAGCTACTTGAATTCCCACTTATAAACTCCCGAAATTTTCCGGTTATGCAATCAGGTGTTGGGCATACAGGGGAAGCATAATATCTCACCCAAAACTAACAAATCCTACATCCAGCTGTATCCATCCTTCAACACATAACCAAGAAACCTTCGGAAATCATCTACCTCAACCTTCGAAAAGCATCCGTTATACAAGTTATGGCAATACTCCCGAACTCCCGTCCCAGTACTGGGTGACGTCAAGGTTATCTCAACAACAACTGCATAAAAGAGATTTTCGATGTCGGCGTACTAAACTCAGGTATTCCAGAACTGCAACGATAAAATTGTGAGGACAACACCTCGGAGCTCAACTCCCCGGGACACTGCCACAACCCCTAAAGACAGGAGGCACCAAGAACAATGTTCTCATCACAAATCGATCGGAACGATTCCAAGATACCCGCGTGATCCTAAAAAAATTTTAGTGAAATTTGAGGAGAGAAGAGTCAAAACTCTACGTCAGGATGCCTTACCAGAGCGATGAAGGGACTGGGGAGTAAAAAGAATGCCTAAACTCTCTGATATATAATTCCTAAATGACTCAAAACATTTTTCTAGACTCAATAACAGCTGCTAATCCGATCAAGCATTGGGGCCTCCTAAGGTCGGGGAAGGTTCTGATACCAACTTGTAATGCCCTCGATGCGGCTATATCTCCTACATGTTGAAGCACGACTTAGAGGCATAACCGCATTGAAAGCAATGTCGCAAGTGAGGTAATCATCGCAAACAACCCATGTAATACAGTAAGGGAAAAGGTACATAGTTGGCTTACAATCGCCACTTCACACAATACATGAATAAAGCATTACATCATCCAGATACAATCAAGGTCCGACTACGGAACCAAAATAAAAGAAGAACCCCAAATGCGACAAGGTCCCCGATCGACCCCAACTGGGCTCCTCTACTGATCAACTAAAACGAAACAACACAAAGGACAAGATCTTCATCGAGCTCCTCCTTGAACTTAGTTGCGTCAACTGCACGGACTCATCGGCACCTGCAAACTGGTTTTGGAAGTATCTGTGAGTCACGGGGACTTAGCAATCTCGCACCCTCGCGATCAAGACTATTTAAGCTTATGGGGAAGATAAAAGTATGAGGTGGAGTTGCAGCAAGCGACTAGCATATATGGTGGCTAACTTGTTCGCAAAAAAAGAGCGATAAGAGAAGGCAAAGCACAGTCGATAAAAGTATGATCAAGAAGTGATCCTAGAACAACCTACGTCAAGCATAACTCCAACACCGTGTTCACTTCCCGGACTCCGCCGGAAAGAGACCATCACGGTTACGCACGCGGTTGATGTATTTTAATTAAGATCAACTTCAGGTTTTCTACAATCGGACGTTAACAAATTTCCATCTGCCCATAACCGCGGGCACGGCTTTCGAAAGTTCAAATCCCTGGAGGGGTGTCCCAACTTAGCCCATCACAAGCTCTCACGGTCAACGAAGGATATTCCTTCTAGCGGGAAGACCCAATCAGACTCGAAATCGCGGTTACAAGACATTTCGACAGGGTAAAACAAGTCCAGCAACACCGCCCGAATGTGCCGACAAATCCCGATAGGAGCTGCACATATCTCTTTCTCAAGGCACACTCAGATTGTCTTAGGTATGGGTAGGCCAGCCCAGAGTTGCCCCTGGTGGCCACCGGCAGCTGACTGGTTGGACCAACACTCAGAGGAGCACTGGTCCGGGGGGGTTAAAATAAAGATGACCCTCAGGAGCGCGACTCCCAAGGGAAAAGAAAAGGCTAGGTGGCAAATGGTAAAACCAATGTTGGGCATTGCTGGAGGAGTTTTACTCAAGGCGAACTGTCAAGGGGTTCCCATAATAGCCCAACCGCGTAAGGAACGCAAAATCCGGGAACATAACACCGATATGACGGAAACTAGGGCGGCAGGAGTGGAACAAAACACCAGGCATAAGGCCGAGCCTTTCACCCTTTACCAAGTATATAGATGCATTAATTAAATAAAAGATATTATGATATCCCAACAAGTAAACATGTTCCAACAAGGAACAACATCTCCATGTTCCAACAAGGAACAAGCTTCAATCTTCACCTGCAACTAACAACGCTATAAGAAGGGCTGAGCAAAGCGGTAACATAGCCAAACAATGGTTTGCTAGGACAAGGTGGGTTAGAGGCTTGGTTCAACAATACGGGAGGCATGATAAGCAAGTGGTAGGTATCGCAGCATAGGCATAGCAAAAGAGCGAGCATCTAGCAAGCAAAGATAGAAGTGATTTCGAGGGTATGATCATCTTGCCTGAAATCCCGCAAGGAAGAAGAACGAGTCCATGAAGAAGAATAAACAGACGTAGACGAACGGGTCCTCACAAACGTGACGTTACGGGAACCAACCCGAAGAAGCAAACACCGGAAAGAAGCACACAACATAGTAAACAACCAACACAAGAACATGGTATGATATGTGGAATGCGGTATGCGATGCATATGCATGATTAAACAAGGAATGATTGAACCTGGCCTCAACTTGGAAATCCAAGTGTGCCACTGAAAAGATGAGATGAAATCGCTTGAAAACGATATAAAGATCACCGGAATCAGAGTTATGGTTTGGAAATGGCAAGCAATTCAAATATGGTCCCGGTCTACGATATACAGCAAGTAGCCATCTAAATGCAACAAGATAAACATGCTACAGCACTCAAACATGACAACAAAATACATGGCAGGGATCCACTCATGATGCTTAACAAAAGAGGAACAATGAGCTACGGCCAATTCATCCATTAAAAGGTTCAAACAAGCATGGCAAAAATGCATTTGGTAAACAGATTTCAGACTTAGTGAAATTAACACTTGCCTGAAATTTCAGATCAGATAGCACTCTTTGGAGCACGAAAACTATATGCTACAGGACCTGAACATGTCAAAGTAAAGCATGGCATGGAGCTACTCAAAGAGCTTAACAAAAGTCCCTTAGTGACCTTGAGCCAAAAGGGATCAGAAAATACAATTGCAAGCATGTGAACATGACAAAAACATAATCAGACTCTCAAACTTAGTGAAAAACTGGAACATGCAAATCAGATATCAAGTAGGCATGTTTACGAGCTCGATGCACTCACTACAGAGTAAGGCATGACAATCTAAGCATACACCCATCAAGAATGCACAATATACAAGCTAGACATGGCAAGAACAATAACATAGCATGCACAGATCAACTACAACATCCTCGGCAAAATCGCTAACAAGTAGACAATCTGCCCAGATTCACGAAATAGCAAAAGTAGAGCTCGATTGACTCAAGCTAGGGTGCTCCATAATTGCAAACAAAGACATGGATGGATAGAGAACTACAAGATTAACAAAACATCCTTACTGATCATCCTCAAAGAGGCACGGATCACTAGGAAACAACATGAACATATGGCATATTGAGATAAACAGATCAAGGACTTAGTGGAAATGCTAAGTCCCTGAAATCAGCATTAACGAATGCACCACTTTGCAAGCTTGTGCTAGTCACCACACACATCACAAAAATACATGGGTTGCACCTCTGGATAGATGGCAAAACATATAACAAAACACATGTAGAGCTCAGTGGCATATCATGCACACAATAATCATGGCAAAAATGACAAATAGCTATTTGGTGCAACAGATCTGACAATTATCTCAAATAGCATTCTTCCAATAGCATTTCAGGCATCAGGATGAACTCAAATGAAAATGATGCAATGGGATGAAATGATGTACTCTCTGAGGCGAACATTTTGATATGCTATATGCCCAAAACGGAGCTATGGATGCAAAGTTATGACACGAAGAATAAGGGCATTTGAATCTGGAAATCGGGGACTTAGTGGAATTTATACCTCCGCGAAAAGTCAACACGGGACGGAGAGAAGCGGGACGGCACGGATCTGGATCTAGACGGGGCGTGTTTGGTTTGGGCACCCGGTGGATCTGATCCACCCGGGCCGGATCTAGCCGGTGGGCACGCGGCGACGCGGGCGGTGAACTCCGGCGATGGCCGGCGACGAGGACACGGTGGCGCGGAGCTACAGCGGACGGAGAACGCCGGAGAAGCGGCGGAGGGCGGCGCCGGCGTCGGAGTTGCGCGAGGGCGGCGGAGGAGCGACGCCTCAGGCCGGGTGACAACGGCGGCGGCCGGCGAGCGGGAGGTGGCGGCGCAGCGGCGGAGGCGGCGCGTGGTGGAGGCGGCGGCC
>NC_041392.1:740952554-740960546 GCF_002162155.2 Triticum dicoccoides | reverse complement strand
GCGGCGGCCGGCGGCGGGGAGCAGGCGCTCGGGCGGCGGCGATTGGGCCCCGCGGGCCCGATCCGGGCCGCGCAGGCCGGCGGCCGGGCTGGAGGAGAGAGAAGGTGGTGAGGGTGACGTGGCTGGCGCGGATTGGACGGGAACGGCGGCGCGGACATTGTCCGGTGCGGTAGAGAAGTGTCCGGCGGCGCGGAGAGGACGAAGTTAGGGTTTCATCCGCGAATTTCGGGAGGGGAGCACATATTTATAGGTAGAGGGGGCTAGGAGAGTCCAAATGAGATGCGGTTTTCGGCCACGCGATCGTGATCGAACGACCGAGAGGATGGAATGGGTTTTGGTGGGTTTTGGGCCAAAATGGAAGGGTGTTGGGCTGCATCACACACGAGGCCTTTACGGTCCCTCGGTTAACCGTTGAAGCATCAAACGAAGTCCAAATGATACGAAACTTGACAGGCGGTCTACCGGTAGTAAACCAAGGATGCTTGGCAAGTCTCGGTCCAATCCAGAAATATTTAATCCCCACAAATGAAAAAAAGGTAGAAAGGACCACCGGAGGAGATAGGAGCGCCGGAATGCAAAACAGACAACGGGAAAAATGCTCGGATGCATGAGACGAACATGTATGCAAATGAAATGCACATGATGACATGATATGAGATGCATGACACGCAAGCAATGACAACGCAACAACAGCGAATAACTGGACGACACCTGGCACATCGGTCTCAGGGCGTTACACAACCCTTGCTTCAACAATAGTCTAGCCGTGTCAATTGCGGCATTCAGTCGAGTAAAATATGCAACCTTCGAAGCTTCACCTCGAAATTGCATAGCAACATCAATGTGTTCATCTCTTTTTAGTAGAGCGGTACATTTTTTCATTGCTTGATCATGGACACTACCTGGCTCGCCAACATGATCTTTTAGCCTTGATGGAACGCTCCAGGTATCCCAACCATTCAGAAGAAATGCTTCATACCCAGCTTCTTTCTTGTGGCCACGATCCCTAAATAAGAAACAACAAAAGCAATATGCTTTTTTCTTCTCTTTGCTGTATTCAAGCCAACTCTAATGATCATCAAACAATTCAGGATTGAACCTTCTCCTCTTAGTCCCAAAGATTGAATATGGAAAATCGATATCTTTTGGCTGACAAGGTCAATTAAGCAATTACTTTCTTCTTACCAAGTCTTTCAAATTTGGATGATAATGTTCTATCAATTTCCTCTTGCCTGGATCATATTGAATCTCCTCCTCCCAATTCATGTCTTCTGGAGCATCTTGTGATGGTGCCTTTCTTTTGATAAGAAACTTGTCCGTTGCCTGCATTTAACAAATAAAATTACAACAGAGAAAAAAAAATTGATCTACTAGCTACAAGTTAATACATACAATTGTTTGCAACTTATAAAAGCATTTATGAAGAATGACACACAAATGGGGTACCAAGCAGAATGCGAATCAAGTATGACTAATTGACTATAATTAGGTAAAAATACTCAAAGTGATGTTGCTACTTCGCTAAGGCAATAATAAGGCCTAAAACAGAGGGGGTCCGAGGAGGAAAAAATTTACGGCGTGCGGCGTAGTCGGCTAGTCGCGTCTCGCGTTGGAGGAGTTCGGCGTCCGGCGTCATGCCGTTGATCGGCGGCCTTCTGGTTGCCGGCGCCCGGCTGGCCGCTGCTGCACGAACGCCGGCCGCCCAGCCGCCAGGATCAGATCACGGGTGATGAGAAGACTATATGATTGGGATTTGGGGTCGCTGTTTTTTTTTCTCGAGTAGAAAACTGAAAAGTCACGATCATGTACTAGAAGACCGAACGCCCAGCCGCAGCCGTACCTGAATCCGCGAGTTGGCTTGCGAGAGCGTACGCGCGTGCCTCGGAGCTGGTGCGGCCTGGTTCATTGGTTTCATGGGCCACCCTGATGCACACTCGATGGGCCACCCTGTTGCCTCGGGCCATATGCCTTATAATTAGCACTAAATTTTCTTTTGGACCCTGTAGCCTGTGCTACAGGGTTGGCCCATTGGGCTCCGCCCCTGCCCACAAGCTTGCAAAGCATGCTTTAACGCTGTGTACAGGCCGTCATGTCTGGCTAGGTCATCCGGAAGATCTTTGCTTCGTCCCTGTAAACTGTGTGACGGATGAATAAAAACTTTGCAAGTTTGCCTCGAAAAAAAAAGAAAACTGCTCCCGCTCAAAAAAAAATGAAAGAAAACTGCTCGAGAGACGAACGGATCGGGGGAGGATGCGGGCGGTCGCTCGATGCTTGCCGCGAATGACGCATCTCACGCGCGCCGCCACGCATTCCATCTCCGCCACAGCCCGACGACACCAACGGTGGCTCCCCTTCTCTTCTCGCGCCGAGGGGAGGTCTTACCCGCTCCGCAACCAGATCAAGCACCTTCTTCTTGGGAGGTGCGCCTCCACTTCGCCTCTCTCTGGCCACGGAGCGCCTCCCTCTCACCACCATGGCGACGGATCTGCCTCCCTGAGCCACGGGTCCACCACCATGGATACGGACACACCATGATGGCGCCACGGGGATCCACCACGATGGCATGGCGACGGATCCACGGATCCCTGCGCCAGATCCAAAACCAACGGAGACGGAGGGACACACAAGCGCCAGACCTCGGCCTCCTCCAAGGTAGACCCATCTCCGCCATGGCGACCAACTGCAGCACAGGTATGAATCCCTCCTCCCTTCCACCTTCTCTTTTACTTCTGCACAGTTATGGGCAGTGTTTCTTTCTCTCTTTCCGATCTAAGCATGAGCTTGATTAGATTCTAATACCTATGTGGCTCACTAGTTGTAGGTTTTTGTGGCTGTGATTAGGGAGGATCTAAGAATAAGATGGTTTTAATTGTGTGTTATGTTAATCAAATTGGGCGCCTGCAAGTCTGGTTCCATGTCTACAATCGTTCCCTCCAAATTGGCTGGCTACACATACATCTTCTTTTTCTTACAAAGAAAAAAACAGTTATGCACTGTCTTGTCCTGTTTAGGGTAGGGACGGGGGCTGTATGTTGACACACGAACACGTCACGTGTACCCTCGATGCCGGGGGTGATGCACCGTAGCTCACGTCGAAGGAGACCCGACCGACAGCGCGATACGCAAGACAGTCGACGGGCGCTTTTGCAGACCCGAAACCCCCACACCCCCGGGAGGGACCCCGTCAGGGAGTGCGGCGGCTATGGGCTGCCCTAGGTCGATTCCCTCGCCCCTAGAGCCTCGGGATCCGCAGCTCTCAAACACGAAGAACAGCGAAGAACGAGATAGAAAACGGTGGAGAGATAAAACGTAGATGAAAAAGTAGTATATTGATTTGTTCGATTGTGTGTTGTTCAATCGGCCGTCACCCCCAACATATATAAGAGGCGGCTGGACTTTCCGTACAAGTAAAGGATTCATCAAGGCTTTCCTTACAAGAAAAATTATATCAATTCACGTCCTAGAGTCCTAATTCTATTCCAACTCGGATTCAGTCTCAATCTGGCCCAAACTCTGTCTTCCTTCTTGCGTGGGCCGCCGGGCTTGCATATGATCTCTGATCAAGACGGCCCAAGTATCAAACTTGTGCGCCTCGACGATACGAACAACTCTCATGTTGATCATTTTTTCAAATAAAGCCATCTTGAATACTTTTCGAGGTCATCTTTATCTTTCAGTCGGACTCGGTTTTGTAGTAGACTGGATTATCCGAGTCTTGTAGTGAATTTGTAGGCTATATATTATCTCTGATGATGATGACTCCAAAATCAAAATTTACCGTCTTGATGATACGCACAACTTCTGTATTGAACATTTATTCATCCAAGGTCATTTTGATAAACTTTCGAGCACATGTTCAATTTCACTCGGACTTGAGCTCATCCACTCGGATATTAGATACTTTCACTCGGATCGTCCGATTGGACTTTTTCACTCGGAAGACAATCTTTCACTCGGATAACTATATTTCCACTTGGATGACTATATTTCCACTCGGAAGGCACTATCTTATTCAATCGGCAAGTTTTCGTCCCGATGGTAATCTTTTCACTCAGAATATTTTCACCTGGACGACAATTTCACTCGGATGATCATATTTTCACTCGGATGACTATATTTTCACTTGGATAATAATAAGTTCATCCGGTCAGCAAACTTTCACTCGACCGAACAATTTCACTCGACCGTAAACTTTCACTCGACCGTAAACTTTCACTCGGATGGTAAACTTTTCACTCGGATTTCCGACTGAAAACATAGCCCGATCTTGATTTGTCTCTCCAGGCCTCATATGATCTCGGATTGAGACGAATTATATATGAAAATCGATCGGCTCGACAAGACAAAACTTTTCCATGTTGAAGGTTTTTTTATTCAAGGCCGTATTGATGGCCAAATTACTCGCGCAACCTATCAGACAAGTGTCTGGCACCTCGCGCCATATTTCCGTTGAGGTTCAGTCTGCAGTATATTGCCTCTAACTTTTGCATATGAACTCGGATTGAGATGATTTATATATCAAAATCGATTGCTACGACGAGACGAAGACAATTCCTTAAGAGTGCTCCTTCATCCGAGGTCATCTTGAAGACGTGATTGGCCAAAAACCACTCGGAACATTGAACTATGGCACTCGGAATATAGTTTCGGTCCGTAAGATAAAGTCGAATGAATATAACCGAAACATCAAAGTGGTTCCACTCGGTGACGTGAATATTTTTATGCTGAAAACTCATTCACTCGAGACCATCTTCATTGCAATCTGTATCTTGCCAAAATCAGGTGTCAACACTGTATATGTGTGTTTGTTAGATTTCTGGCAGCATTTTTAAATTGTTGACCAAGATTTCTGCTAGGATTCATGTGTTTGATTTGAACCCAGCTTGCATGTTAATGAATCCTTAAAGATGTCGTATTAGGATTCAGGTGCTACACTACATGGGTTTAGTTCTTATATGAACATGAGTTGGTCTTATCCCTGCTTATGAATTCTCTGTGTCCTTCAGGTGCTACACATACATCTTCTTTTTCTTACAAAGAAAAAAACAGTTATGCACTGTCTTGTCCTGTTTAGGCTAGGGACGGGGGCTGCATATGTGTGTTTGTTAGATTCCTGGCATATTTAAATTCTTGACCAAGATTTTGTGCTAGGATTCGTGTGTTTGATTTGAACCCAACTTGCATGTTAATGAATCTTTAAAGATGTCGTATTAGGATTCAGGTGCTAGACTACATGGATTAAGTTCTTATATGAACATGAGCTGGTCTTATCCCTGCTATTGTATTCTCCTTGTCCTTCAGTTTTTCATGTTGTGCGTGCTGACTGATGGATGGACGCGCTTTTATGCAAATTTGCCATGATTTATTGATTACATGGGATTAGTAGAAAGGAGATGATACCCACGGCCTTTTTTGCACCAATGCAAACAGCCCGCGTCAATCATTAGTTTTTGTTGCAGATTTTAATGCTAAATTTTCTTATATTTCTCTCTTTTCGATTTAACAATCTCTGCTTCGTTTTATTTCGCAGCTGCCCATCCATTGGTGTTGCTGCTCTCCTCTGATTTGTCGCCATGAACATGCCCTAGGTGTTTCTGCATCTTACCTCAACAAGGTCACCCCATTATTTCTCCAAGATCCAGCGTCAAAGACTTCTTCTCTTCTTCCTGCACTATCCATGTCAAGCTCCGTGGCGTTGGATAAAAGAGTAAGATGATGACCTTGCTTGCAACCTAGCTTGGTTTGGGCCCTTGTAGCTAGCTTTCAGGTGGATGAACATGTATTGTATTGCATCTTCAATAAAACTGTCACACATTCAACTTAATCAAGATTTAATTAGCTGCTATTGCAAAACATCAGTTAGTGCTCTCCTGCAATTTATTTGGATAATCTAAAAGCACGTGAGTAATCTTCTCAACTAGTGTTGTAGTTTGGTTGCTGTGAGATTCAATTCAATGGTCTTGTACATATCTGGTGTGGGTAAACAATTGCCTCCTCTTTACTAGTTTCTAATGCCTGGAGTAATCTGCGTGGCCGGTTCTATATATTTAGTAACTGCTGGCATTGGTTGCAGATTCTTGAAGCTATTCTTGATGTACTGAGAGAGCTTTCTCTTTATTGTTTCTTGTGATTTTTGTTTGGTCCACCGATTTGGCCTCCTCCTGCCTCCACACGTGCAGTGCAGGTAGTCCCTCTTCCTCTCTATTTTTGTAGTAAATTTATTTATGGATGGATGTCAACATCCTCTTGTTTTTGAGACCGCAACCATATGGCTGGTAGTAAATATATGTGGATATTTTCGTTCGACTTTTGGGGATGAGTATGGTTGTAAATTTGTGGGATATGTACCTTTTGGAACTTTGTTGGTAAATACATCTTTGTTGGTAAATGCATCTATTAGATTTTGTGCAACTATTGGTTACCACTTCCTGGACTTGTATTTGTTGTATACTCGTGGATAACTGAATACTTAATACCAACTCAAGTAATGGCTGGATGGAATTGAACATAGAATTTTTTTTACAAACCCAACAATCATTTTCTGGAACTTGAATATTGGGACGGGGGCTGTATATGTGTGTTTGTTAGATTTCTGGCAGCATTTTTAAATTGTTGACCAAGATTTCTGCTAGGATTCATGTGTTTGATTTGAACCCAGCTTGCATGTTAATGAATCCTTAAAGATGTCGTATTAGTATTCAGGTGCTACACTACATGGGTTTAGTTCTTATATGAACATGAGTTGGTCTTATCCCTGCTTATGAATTCTCTGTGTCCTTCAGTGATTCATGTTGTGCGTGCTGACTGATAGATGAACTCCCAAGATCTAGCCGAGGTAGAAGGCCACGAGGATTACCACTAGACACGCAGTTGTGGATTATCGGTGCAGCGTCTAGATGCAGTGCAGTCCCACGATCCGATCCAGCCGATCCAATCCGGCGATCGCCGAAGTGTTGAACGTACAGCACCTCTGCCGGTATCCACACGTACAAGGAGGAGCTCCGGCGGTGGACTGCTAATGTGGGGTAAAGTTCAAGATAGCAAAATAAATATCTAAATAGAAAAAACATGACTACTAACTGAAGAGATTAAATGTGCTGTAGATTGTTCTTAAACCTGAGAAACTGAGAAGTATTGTGCAATAAATTTTAATAAATATGCTAGAGTTCATTTAAGTTACATTGCTGCTAATAGACAGCGCACTGGGAGCACATAAAGTTATAAACAAAGCAGTTTCCTTAAAGAAGATCCTAGTAGATGGCATAGGAATGAACAGAAGTTCATGCCAACAGAAGCAATATGGAAATCATGTTTTAGTTTTGTGAAATACAGCAAACCTGTGTTTCTATCCCACCGAAGTTTTTTGTTAAATTTTTCCACTGTCTAGAACCTGAAAGGAAAATAACATTAAGGGTATATAACTCTATTGTGCTGCAACAACATATCAGGTAAAAAATGGGAGTATTTACTTCAAGACAACAATGTAGTGTTCTGGAGGAAATTATGTAGGAACCACTGCACTACCATTAGAGTCATGATGCAAGAGCTTCGCGTTTGCTTTGTGTGTTATACCTCCCATCAGAACATAACATCTCTCATCATTCCGTAGAAAGATCCCAAGGCCAAAAAAATCAAGCAGAATTAACAAAGCAAAATAGAAATCACTACTTGTAGAAGACATGAAGCAAAACCAGACTATGTTGAGAAATGAAGATGTTGAGAGTCTCATTATATGTATAGCTTGTAAATATATAGATGCAAATAGAAGAATTAATTCTAGGTCATACACTCATACACTCATACTGATGAAGTAGAAAATGTGTCCCTTACAAATAACTTATCAAGTTGCATCCAAGAGAACTCCTCCATTTACAGGATTCATTTTTATCATTGAGTTTCTAGTTTCTACTACAACGAAAATATACCGGAACATATCAGGCTATCGATAAATTACATGAGAGAAGAGGAGGTCGAGGCTATGACATACCAAAC
>NC_041392.1:740950163-740952207 GCF_002162155.2 Triticum dicoccoides | reverse complement strand
TATGCAGCAAAATGGTCCTTGATATAATGTCAGCACAAGTTCAAGGAAGTATGGGTCAGAATTAGATAGGCTTGTCTCTTAACCATACTTAGCATTCAGTCTTAGCATTAAGTAAACATTTTCAGTGGCCAAACTGTTGCTGGGAAATATATCCTAATGTGTGGTTCATGCCTTGCAATACAACAATAGCACTGTCAGATACCTCTGGCTCATTATTGCTTCAGTTTTTAGCGAGGGTTTTAGGGGAAGTGATGTCCATTTAAGAGAGGGGCTTCTTACCTACTGTTTTTTCTGCTAAAAGAAAACGAAGTTAATGCACTGCCTCTAATATTGCATTTGTTTATGATATGTAGTGTTCTACAGCAGTAACTATGAAGGAAAGGCATCCATGGTCGGTAGACGAACAACTGTATTTGTTGCAACCTTTGGCCACTAGTCTTGATGCGAGAGAAACATATCTTAGAGACAAAAAGGGCTATCGGGAAACTGTTGCCAACATTATGAATGGATTTTTTGGAGGTAATAATTGCAAGTATGAGAAGCTGGATGCTAAAAAGGTTTTGGCAAAATTTAAGCACTTTGCTAAAAGATATAGAGAATATCTGAAAAGCCCTGATCATATAATTCAGGTATTTGCCCCACTCCTGCTCGTTCACTGTTTTGTTTTTTGCGGTACACTGTTTTTTTTTTGTTTTGAACTTGGGCTTTTCATTTATAAAGTATTTTGCATCCCAGGATGTGGCTACAATCCGGGGGAAATTTGAACTGGTTGAAATATATATTGCGAAATGGGGTTGGATTTTCACTGAAGAAACTTACTCAACTTCAACAAGTTCATTGGCTAAGTCGTCCAAGAGGAAACGAGATGAAGTTGAAGACGAAATTGCACATGCAGGTATGCTTATGGAAAGGGTAATGTTTCCACCCGGTGCGCCGGCGGAAACATTGGGCCGGTCCTGCCGCTTTGCGTTCGATCGCACAGATCCAGCGTACGAGCATGGCCCCGCGCGCCTAGCGCGCCCTTCCATATGCGCTCCATCCCCTACCTCCAGCCATACGCGCGCGCATCTCTCCTCCCCCTCCCCTCGGGCTACGACTCGGCCACCACGAGCTCCATCGCCGGCGGCCAGGCGCTCCCCTCGCCAGCCGCCATGGGCTGCCTGCTGCCATAGCCAGAGCCATCCCCTACCTACAGCCTTCACGTGCGCGCATCCCCTCGCTCCTCCTCCCGGGCTGCGACTGGACCACCACAAGCTCCATCGCCGACGGCCAGGGCGCTCCCTCGCCGGCCGCCATGGCTGCCTGCCGCCATGTCCGAATCCACCCGCGTATACAAGTGTTGCAACCGTCATATAGAAAAGCTTCAACAACTGTTGAAAAAAGCTTCAACCATAGACATAGAAAGCTTCAATGGCACTGCACAACAAAGGAAAGCTGCAACCGTATTTAGAGTTTGCTACTACCGGTGAAGCTTTTTGCTACATCCACCAGGCGGAGCTGCGACCTCGCGACGACGGCAAATGTCGTTTTCACTGCAAGCCTGCAAGCGCAGCGGGATTTTTGCTACATCCATGTAAGGCGGAGCTATAACCGGTGTCAAATTTTGCTACAACCTTTCTGCAACGCCGTTTTGGAGTTTTTGCTACATCCATGTAAGGCGGAGCTACAACCGGTGTCAAAATTTGCTACAACCTTTGTCGATTTTTGCTACAACCAGCGTATTTGCATTTTTGCTACTTTTGCACAAGCCAGCGTCTGAATTTTTTTTGCTACAACCCTTGCTCGATTTTGCTGGAACGTGCGCTCGTTTTTGCTGCAACAGGCGACCGAGATGTTACGACGGTGAGATGTGACCGACGAGGTGCGGCAGCAGGTGTGAGCGGCGACGAGCACGACGGTGAGCTATGGCCCTCGCATTGAAGCTGCAATCACCGCCACCGGAGCTACAAACCACGGGGTGCCGATGTTACATGCGTGGAGCTGGCCACCGGCGGCGGCGATCATCGGCGGCGAGGGGCGACGACCGGCAGTGCCCATCGGCGGG
>NC_041392.1:740932670-740949858 GCF_002162155.2 Triticum dicoccoides | reverse complement strand
CGACCGGTGATGGCCGGGAGGGACGAGCGGCGCGGGGCGGCCTGGGGACGCCAGGGGATCCGCGCGAGAGAGGAAGAAGGGGATGGGGAAGTCAAACACGCCCAGATCTAAGAAGAGGCAGATCGAACGGGTGGGGCGCGCTGCATCGGGCGGCTGGCGCTGGACCGGCCGAAACGTTTCGGCCGGCGCACCGGCGCCTATCAGCCGCCTTATGGAAAAGCATTGCAGCAACAAGGAGTTGACTTTGTATTTGTGCGCACTGCAATCCTCAACAGTTCGTATTGGTTTTCGGGTGAAGCCTGACATTCAAAGCAAGAAAAAGTGGCTCGATGACCATGTGCAAACAATGAATCAAGAGACACCGGGCTGGTGGAAGCAGCGGATGTAACTTTAATGTGGGAACATAACAGCCTGCTTTTCAGATATGATGTTTCGGTCTGCGAATTGGTGTGCCTCAGCTATGTAGCGCTATCTTTCTTGTGTTGTCAACAAGATCCTGCTGAACTTCTAGTGTAAACAACACCTGGAATTCTGTCTTGTGCCATTTCTGCCTGTCTGGTTCAACGTAAGGATATGAATGTAATCTGCCTACCATGTGTGTGTTAAACATTTGCACCTACTCTATTTGTGGCCGAGTGCCCATTTGAACCTATTCTATTTGTGGCCGAGTGCTGTTAAACATTTGCACCTACTCTATTCGTGGCCGAGTGCCCACTTGAACCTATTCTATTTGTGGCCGAGTGCCCTTTGCGGCTCTTAGGCCTCCGGGAATCTCGTGGGTGCCTTCTGCCATGCCTGCGGCCATTGTCCGAGCTGGACTGCGGCGGTGTGTGGACGACGCGGCACTCCATGAGATGGCATCTCCGCTGTGTCCGCCTTTGCGAGAACGAGGCCGACGAGGAGGTGGAAAACCACCATGCTGGTGGTTTCCCACCTCTCGGATTCTCCTTGCTAGACCACCCATGGTTGCCCCTCGATCGACGGAGGAGAGGGAGGGAGCTGCTCTGCTCGCTGGCCTTTCCCTGTCATAAAGTGGCGACACCGCGGCCGTCAAGGCGCGCAGCGTAGGGGCGATAACGAACTTCAACCAGTCCGCCGCTATTGACTGCTCGCCCCACTCCACCAGGCAAGGCCACGGCTCCTTGCAGAAAAGGAATGCGCCGGATCTTGAGGCCATGGAGCGGTGGTATATTAGTTCAAAATTTAAAATGTTGGAATTTGGAATAGTTTTAAAGAAAAGCCATGGAGCGGTGGTATATTTGTTCTGGATTATCTTGTTTTCGAAAATAATAAGGTAAATGGTAGGAAAAGATCCCACTACAATTTTTGAATTTCAAAAAATTTCGAAAATGTTTGCAACATTTTTTGAAATATTTGTTCTGAATTATTGTGTTTTCGAAAATACTAAGGTAAAAGGGTAGGAAAAGATCCCCCTACAATTTTCGAATTTCAAAAAAATTAGAAAATGTTTGCAACATTTTTTGAATTTCAACAATTTTGAAAAGAGTTTTAGAGTCATTAAGGGTTGGATTGATCGGCCCTAGTATTTCGTGTACGAACTAAGGAATTTTGCCGATGAACCAAAGAATTTCAGTTTTGCTTTCACCCAATCCTGGGCAATACACTTCAAAAGAGTATTGGCCAAAGTATTACCCATGAGGACATAAGGCGCAGTAATGGAACGGAACCGCCAGCCAACGACGAGTTATAACAAAATACACTAGCATCCTAAGAAATCCACGACGAGTTATAACAAAGTACTGCACTGGGGCATGCCCCAGGTTCACAAAGTACAGACAACCAAAGTACAAGAACAAAGCACAACCAACAAATAGGGAAGTAGAATAACAGCAGACAACGTTCACATGGTCCTCACGTCCAATCGAGCGACATTGCCTGGCCTTGTTCTGCTAGGTAGGATATTTCCTGGTATTCAAATGATTCCCCACAATGATAATTAGAAAATTGCAAAACTTCACAAATGATTCATATATGGGTTAGCTTTAACTATACCTGGATCCATATTGTTTCCTCTCCTTCCTCTCCCTCGAGTTGTACCTCTCCCTCCAGCTGTACCTCTCCCTCGAGCTGTGCTGTTGCGACTGCATTGGGGGTCAGCGTTATATTCTTCCGAAACTTCCATCTTAGGTGTTGCTGCCAAAAACAACGGTTTCTCGGTCAAATTTTTTTTACCCAAAAGCCACATTTGGATGGTTTCAAACTTAAACATAGGTGGGATCCCAACCTGATCTACGCAAATGCTGTTTTGGTTAGTCTATGTTCGAGGAGTCGCACAGACGTAAGAACTCTATGTTGGGACACCGTTTCCTGCATTTGTGAGGCATAAATCATTTGTTCTAGGATTTAAATAGAACAAAACTTAAAAAACACAAGGCTCAATGTTTACCGGGTTACTTTGGCTGGCATATATAGACGAACCATCACCATTGACGAGCTCTTCCATATACATCAGTAAATGAAATGCACGAGTATTTGACAAAAAACTACCACATTAGGGGTATTCGTCCCACAGAACTACCACTTTCAAAAAAGTGACTAATAACTACCAAAAATTTCAAATTTTTTGGCAAAAAACTACCAAGTCGTGTTGATCGTCCATTTAGCCGTTTTAACCGCATAACTGATAGGGATGGCCCACAGGCAGGCGGACGGCTGCCCTAACGGCTAACGGCTCCCCACTGGCGGCCGTTAGTGGCCCGGCTTGGGCGGAACTAGCCAGGGGCCAGGTCAAAAGGACCGACCGACCGACCGATCGATCGAACCACATCTCTCCCCGAGCTCTCTCCTCTGTATCCCTAGGCGGCGGTGGTAATGGCGGCAGTGGATCCAAACCCCGACGGCGATTTGTTTGGCGGCCAACCTCCTGACATAGTTGGGGGCCGCGTCGACCTTTCGGAGGTCGATACGTGGCTATACAGCTCTAGCTTTGCGGCGCAACAGCCTGAATCTGGAGTTGGCGGCGGTGGCTCGACCACCGATGAGCCATCCCAGGAGTTGGCGGCGGCTCCACCACCGACGGCGACAAGAAGTTCACCTCGCGGCCGGCGCAAGCTTCCTCGTGCGGGAGGAGGCAGGTACAACATATCTTCTTCTTTTTCAGTTTTATTGACAGGATGTATTTTAGGTCAATTTCCCCTAATGTATGATAATAGAGTAATTGCAAATTGTTAGAAACTTTAGAAGTGTGCATTCTTTATAATAATCCATTCCATTTTTGTCCAGTATTGATGACCCAAAATGGGGAATTTGGTTCCATTTAGAAGGCAGAGATTCTGTTGTTAGAAACATGTACCAGTCAGACATATCATTTGGGACTCTGATATCTCTTATTAGGAGTGAGGGTTGCTGCTCTAATTATTATAAATACTATGTTAGTGATGCTCATAAAGGGATGGAAGGCTTAGAGAAAATATCTTCTGAAGATGATGTGCAGCAGATGTTGCTCCACTCTCTAAATGAAAAGAGTGTGAACATAAGAGTTGTGAGAGCAAATGAGCTGTGTAATCCAGATGAAAACAGAGATTATTATTTTGTTGATCATTGCATTAACACCCAACAAAGTTGCACTAAGTTGGTGGATACAAGCATGGACAGAAAGGAAGAGCTTAAGAAAAGTATTCTTCAGAGAGAAGCTGACCTCAATCATTTTGAAGGTGACACCGATGTATCAGAATTTCTATCTGATTCAAATGGCAACAGTGTGGAACTCCAAGCAGTTTCTTCATCTGATGATGAAGATAGACCAATGGCACAGAAACTAAAGCCAGTGAGAAATCCTGGTCCAACAATTAGATCACACAATGAGGCTGAGAAAATGGAAAAACCAGATTGGTTCCCTGAAGCTGATGAAAAATGTTTTCCTGGTGATTATGGCATTAGTGATGAAGAAGATGAGCCTGAAGGATCCTATAAACTACCAAGTGGTAGGAAGAGAAGTAATATGAAGTTGAAGGAAAGGGTATGGTTCAATCCCAAACTACCAAACCATGAAGAACAGTTTTGTAGGGATTGTGCTTGACCAGTGTTTATGAGTACAGAGATGCACTTAGGGATTTTCACATTAGGACATTGAGGAACTTTCAATACCATAGAAATGCCCCAGATAGGATTATTGTTTGGTGCTCAGAGAGAGCACAAGGATGTGATTTTTATATCATTGCCTCTAAAATAGATCATGAGAAAACTTTCTGCATCAAGAAGTGTGATATTGTGCACACTTGTGGAGCATGTGCAGAGTCCCCAAAGGTTACTACAAAGTGGTTGTCCAGATTAATACAGGAAGCATTGAGAGAAGACATTAGATCTCCTGTGGATGCATTAATTAAAAAGACAAAGACCAAGTTTTCAGTGGATGTGTCAAGGAGTGTGGCATATAGGGCAAGGAGGAAGGCTGTTGGTGTGGTGCAAGGTGATCACAAGCAGTAGTATTTGAGGTTAAGAGATTATCTTCAAGCTGTTCTTGATACAAACCCTGGGAGCAGGTGTATAGTGACAACATTTGAAGATCCAGAAAACCCAGCACCTACTCCTACATTCAAGTATCTTTTCTACTGTTTAGCAGCTTCAAAGGAAGGCTTCCTTAATGGTTGCTGACCATTTATAGGTAATTTTTGAAGATTTAACTGTTATTAATTAGTGGTTTCCTAGTAGTTCTATGCTATAGCTAATTTGTCACTTAATCCAGGTCTTGATGGATGCTTCATCAAGTTAACCACTGGACAACAAATACTTGCAGCCACAGCAAGGGATGGCAACAACATCTACCCCATAGCTTTTGGTGTGGTTGCAAGGAAGATGGAGAGAGTTGGACTTGGTTTTTAATTCAGTTGAGATGTTGCATTGGTAGTGGCAACAAGTTTGGAACATACACCATCATATCTGACAGGCAAAAGGTTAGTGTCTTATGCACAAATATGTTTGATCAATGTGGTTTCAGTACCTATTGGAATTATTTAAGTTTAATCATGTGCATTACTAATTTGTTAATGTACAGGGCTTGCTTAAGGCAATAAATGAGGTATTACCTGATTCACCTCAAAGGTACTATCTTAGGCACATATATGCAAATTTCCAAGCAGCTGGATTTAGGGGGCAGGAAGTAAAGAAATGTGTGGACCAGGCTAGCTACTCTTACACAAAACATGGTCATGAATTAGGGATGGCAGATTTGAAAGCACAGTGTGAGGATGCCTGGAAATGGCTAAAAAAGATTGATGCTTCTGCTTGGGCTAGGTTTGCTATGGATCATACATGCAAAACAGATCTAGTGGTGAACAACCTGAGTGAAGTGTTCAACAAGATGATACTGGATATTAGGGCTAAGCCTATAAGGACAATGTTTGAAGGGATTAGGACCAAGCAGATGATCAAGAGGCAGTAGACTAGAGAGAAGTTACAGATTAGCAGGTGGACAATCACTCCCAACTATGCAGAGGTTTTAGAAGAGAACAAGAACTATGCCAAGTATTGTCAGGCTGATAGAGTATTTGAAACAATATGGCAAGTTACCAGCAAAGAAAAACAATAGTCTGTTGACATGGAAAAATATACCTGTGATTGCAAGAGATGGAACATGTCAGGAGTACCTTGCAGTCATGGCATATCTGCAATGACAAAGAAAAAACTGCATCCTTAGGACTATGTTAGTGATTTTTTCAAGAAGACACTATATTCTGAGACATACAAAGAAATCATATACCCTGTCCCCGGTCCAGATTGCTGGCCTCAAACAAACACACCAGACATTGAGCCTCCTGTTTTTAAAGAAAAGGCAGGGAAAAAACAAATTGCAAGGAGGAAAGGGCAGTTTGAAGTTCCAGGTCCAAGAGATAGTAGTAGGATGGGGACTATAACATATAGTAACTGTGGGCTAGAAGGACACACATATACAAGTTGCCAGAAGGCTCTGAGGCCTAAGCTTCAGATGAGGAAAAACAAACATCAAGTAATTACATGACTTACAAGTTTCCTTTTTCCATGGTATTTACCTCACTAAATGTGTCCTGGTTCTTGAATGCAGGAAAACGGGACAGTTTATGCAGATACACCAGCTGCACCAGCTCAAGGCCATGCTACAACTGGAAGAAGAGCCAATCCTATCATATCAGTCCCTGCTGCAACAGCAAATAGAGCATCACATTCTGCTCCAGGCCCTTCTGCATCAGCACCAGCCCCTGTTGGTACATCCAGAAGGGGCAGGCCTGCAGGTAGAGGGAGAAATTCTGGTTTCAGTGCACCAAGATCTGCCACAACTTCTGCACAAGGTTTGGCAGGGACCAAAAGGAAGAGGTATCCAAGCTCCAAATTGAAGGGCTACTTCTATGCAAGTGGTAACTGATGGTAAGTCTGAACTTAGTTTCTGAACTTTTCTGAACTTAGTTTCTGAACTTAGTTTCTGAACTTAGTTTCTGAACTTAGTTTCCGCACTTAGTTTCTGCACTTGTCTGAACTTGTCTGAAACTGAACTTGTCTAAGATGGGCCTGCTGCCCTGTTATGGTTTATTAATTTGGGCCTGGTACTGGGCTCGGTTATTGGATTTCTCTGCCCCCCCTCCCAAGCCTGCCATTCTGTCTACAAAAGTTGCAGTGATCGTACAACCTCTTTCCCCTAACCCAAAACCTAGCCGCCGCGGAAGCACGCGGACCCTAGTTCAGCCAGAGATGGATCCAACATTAGGAGAGGTAGTGGATGACCATGAGGAGGTTGATAGGGCTGCTGCGAGGGCCAATCGCAGAGCGCACGCGCTGGAGCGACGGCGGAGGCTGGCTGCCAGGATTATGGCAGAACGCAACACCAACGATGTCAAGCAGTTCAATGAGGCGTTCCCAGAAGGAACGCACATCACGGATGACCTTGTCATCTGGTGCGCAAGAGACAGGGCAAGCTTCCATCGATTCCAAGTAACGAGGACACGGTGGACTAGGATGTTGGCTGCGTTCGAAGGAAGAGAGGATTAGTTCTCTGCATGTTATATGCATGCTCTGTGTTTTCTGTTTATGTATGTCTCTGAACTTATTTCTTCCTTTATACTGCATTTGCCTGCACTTATTGTTGTTACTTCTGAATGTTCAGAGCAGCGTCATCTTCGTCGTCTGCAGAGTGAGAGAGCATGCAACAATGGAGATGCAGCAACAAATTATCGTCATCTTCGTCGTCTATATTAGTACTATGTTTGCTTAAATCAGCTCGAACTATCTATGTTTTATGCGTTTTAATGCGTGGTACTGAATGTTTCGTCTCTGTCTATGTCTGAATCTGGTTAAGGATCATGCTATCTAAGCATTGCTGAATGTTTCTAAATTTGGTTTAAGTTTATGAATCAGGTTTACGTTCATGAATGTCTATAAATACCTGAGAAATCCTTTGGTTACATTCCCACCTAACTTTCACTTTCCCGATGAGAAATGGCAGCAAATTATCAGAAGTTTCAACACACTGAAACTATGAACATTAAATACAACACATCTACCACCTCACTATTACTACTCCAATGCCACACAACACCTCCCCCCACTTAACTCCTCCACATAACTACTACTCCAACACCTATCCACCTCACTTCTGTCGCACCCACAACTACTCCTCCTCTCCCTAGCTCCAACCATGGCTGGTTCTTCCTCTTCCCCTTCCCCAGACCCATGGCTAAACCCATTCCCAACTGGCAAGGGATGGGTTTCCATGCTTCTTGGTTCAGCACGCGGCGACCAAGAACTCTTCCTCGACTACATGAAGGTCGCCATGAGGTACACCAGCGCTATTGGGCTGGTAGATGCAGCAGAGGAAGTAAGGAAGAAGGCGACTAGCGAGGAGAAGCAGCGCATGGAGCAGTGCTATGGAAACCCAGGTAAGGTGGTCATGCCCATCGACATTCTCCTATGGGTAATGAAGGAGGCCGACTCCGGCGATGTTGGGCAGATGCAACGGTGGGCAGACCACCGCTATGTCGCTCCAGCACAAGCTATATCAAATGCAAACGCAACAGAGGTGCACGAAGACGACGACGACTTACAGATCGTCGCACAGCCAGCTGTGCAGGCTCGCCGCCGTCCTCCTCCCATCATCATCATCGATGAAGATGAAGAGGAGGTGGAGGTGCAGCCAAATCCCACCCAACTGAAGCAAGAGGTACGACGATCCGGATGCTTAGTAGGACAGACAACTAAGTGAATCTGAAACTATAAGTTTCAAATTCAGTTTCGTCAGTAGTTGAACTACCTATGTCAGTTTCGTTAATTGAACTACCTATGTCAGTTTCATCAGTGTCAGTAATCTTCAGATTTAGCAAGTATTGTGCTATCTATGTAATGCTACCTATGGTGCCTCCTATGTGAACTACATACCTTTGTTCAGTGTTACCAAGTTTGTGCAATCTGTGAAATGTTACAACAAACTTCTCAGGACCATATTACAGGTAGGATAAAAAAGACAGATAGAAACTTCAGCGGGCTTAATTAGATAATAAGGTTCTTAACTTAGCATCAGGGCATTAAAGATAACATCATCTTAGAGCATTACAGATCAGGGCCATAACAACACCCCACACCACAACCAAAATGATTTGAAACCATAGATAGTTCTTAGGCTTAGGCAGTTCATTCGCTAATATTAGTACTGAGATGCATATTTGCATCAGATGAGATGCATATTTGCATCAGACTCCTTCATTGCTAGGCCAGTTAAATATAGAGGCCTCATATTTACTTACCAACCATGCCTAATAAATCACTCCTCCATGACAACTTCTTTGATCTTGTCCAGCTTTTCCTTGCACCCATGACCAGCCTTCAGTAGCTCAGAAATGACATGCTCCAGCTTCTTCTTCTTCTCTTCTTTAAGGAGGTCTCTCTCCACTTATATCTCCTTCATGGCCTTCCTGGTGTTTTGAATGATATCAGCTTGAGTATGCAGGATGCACCTCTGTTCTTTCTTCAGCTTAAGCTTCTCCATTTCAACCTCAATCTTTGCCTTCTCCTCAAGCTGATGCTTCTTCTCCTTAAGTTCATTGATTTCCTGGCTTGTGTAATCCATGTCATGGGATTTCTACCCATCCTGGTAATTAAACAGCTTGGATGCATCATCCATAAGCTGACTATACTGATTGGCAAGAGAATCCAGCTCCTTCTTCAGTTTCTCAACGTCTATCTCATGAGCTTCTTTGTCTTGGACTCTACCAAGGTTCTCCTCATGATACATATCCCACAGCTTGGTTAAACACCTCTGCAGAATTACTGGCCAAGGGGCATCTACCCACTCCAGAACATCATAGTTCACACCATCCTAAAAATGTAGTGAAATATTAATGATAACTAAATCCAGTAAAATTCAGTTACAGAATTCATACATACATATCAATGTTTGTCTGAATGCAGTAACAAAGAAATTCAGTTAGACCAATTTTAGATGCTGCCTAGATTCAGTTCCTATCAGAGATTTAGCTAACACATGAACACCACGTCGGCTTTGTACTTCAGTTTTCAGTAAAAAGATACCGAAACAACAAGAATATCAATGTTGTTTGCACTATGTACCACCAAATAAATCTACACATGAAAACCAATAACAATAGTTGCTCTTACCGTAGTAGCACATCCAATGAATCTCCTTCCAGTGCCAGTCCCTTCAAATGCCACAAACCTGCCTGGTCTCTGCCTGTGCAGGATGCACTTACGGTCAGATTCAACCACAAGCCCACTGAAACTTGGATCTATCACCGTGTCAGGAGCTTGCTGCAATACCAACCCCATATATATCAGCCACAACACCTCACACATAAGAACTACATGGAAGAGCAGAGTGATCTCAAACCCTAACCCTAACCCTAGCATAGGAGAGAACAGAGTGAGCTCACTTACAAAATACTCCATCTGCATGCTGCTGTAGTCATCCATGTACTCGTCATCGTCGGTGTCGGATGTCTCGTTGTTGTTGGGCCAGGAAGGCATCCTCGCGCCGCCGCGTCGCAGTCGCCGGAGGAAACAGAGGAAGAAGAGAGCTCGGGGAGAGGAGCGAGTGAGTGAGAGTGAGTGAGGGTCGGCCTGTCGGTCGGTCGTTTTGACCTAACCCCTGGCTGGTTCCGACCGAGCCGGGCCACTAACGGTAGCGAGCGGGCGTCCGTTAGCCGTTTGGGCTGCCGTCGGCCTGCCATGTGGGCCATCCCTGTCAGTTAAGCGGTTAAAACGGCTAAATGGACGATCAACATGACTTGGTAGTTCTTTGTCACAAAATTAGAAATTTTCGGTAGTTATTTGTCACTTTTTTGAAAGTGGTAGTTCTGTGGGACGGATACCCCTAATGTGGTAGTTTTTTGTCAAATACTCTAAAATGCGCTATCATGTCCGCAAGAATTGCAATTGATTACCACGTAATAATTTGATAAACACAGAATTGCAATTGTTGCATCCACTTACTCGTAGTCTTGAGTCGGAACAAATGGAGCTAGCATCTCAAACTCATAGATGGCCTCACCGTGCTCAGAGATTCTCCTCAAAATTGACTGCAGATTACATAACACAGTGTGTGCCAGAGTTTGATTTATCAGTGCACCATCAATTATACCCGAGTTAAGGAAAAGTTCTTCTGCTGTCTGGTCGAAACAGCAACCAGGGACCAGTGAAGAGAATCAACAATAGGAGCAAATATCTGGAAAAAAACTATTTTCAAACTCCTGAACCCAGTAACAATGTCTCACAGTGCACAACACTGGTCCTCAAATATTGGTCAGCTACTCGCATCAGGGCCATCAATAATCTAAACTTTGTACATGTGCACTTATTAAGCAGAGTCAGAGCTTAGTTATCTATTTGGTCCTTCCGATTAACATTTGTGAGAACTGCCTGACGTGAATGGTTGACTCTTTGGATAAATACCAAAGTTCAAAGGCCAAATTAGATCTGGTAAAATAATACACAAACCTGATCCGCTTTCTCCACCCTCTCTTCTGTAAGATCCTTCTCCAGATATTGAGTTCCACGTCCTTTCAGCAATTCATTCTGGAATAATAGACAAAAATCGTTATTAGAGGTAACCGGAACCATGAGTTGAGTTTTTTGGATAAGTACTTACAATAGAAGATTGACTAAGGATGATTGTATCAGGGTACTCCTGTGAGAACAAGTGGCAGCATAACTCAAATATGCTTGGGCACATAACACCCTTTGGTTCTTGTTTAAAGCACTCTATAAAAGTATGCTCACGTATCTCAAAGTCACCAAGCTTAAATACAATGTTCTCGCGCTGTCTTTGCTCAACCCACTTCTTGTACACACTATTTTCCCTCAAAGGACAAGGCACCGCTACAAGGGTTCCGTAGCAGCTCTCCTCCCACCCAATCAACTTAAAAGAACATAAAGAAATCATTATAGAATGGTAACACATGATTTGCAAATTTGCAGTCATATTAATATATGATTTGTACTTACATGAAGATTCTCTAGCAGTATCAAATTCCTGTCCCCCCTCCCCCCCCAACCCCCCTTTTCTGATCTGGATTTTGGAGAATTTTCTGGAGCATATCATTTGAATAGCAGTAAATTCTCCCTGATGATTCCTTTTCCACCAGATTACCCTCAGTACAGTCTGCCAAACAAATCTGTGAACCAAAATGAGAAAAGTTATCGTAGATATCTCTAGAAAACAAAATTACTTGCAGCAGCTCCTAGTACTTACCATAAACACGGGCAAACATCAAGCCATATATTTCAGCAGGCCGTCCTTATGCAGCAGATTCAAATCTCTCTTCATTCTTTCAAAAACCAGATATGGCCAGTCCAGCTTATCTATTTTGTCTACATGATATACATATCTAAGTGCCTCTCTGGATAAATGTGTACCCTGGGTTGGCAGTAGCAATTTCTCTACTTTTACTGCAAGGAAAAGTCTGACGAGCCTAAGTTCCGTAACAAGATCACTAAATTCCTCGTCATTCCAATGGCTGAACAAACATTGAATCTTACTCGGGGTGAACATTGTTCTTTGGTCTTTATATAACTGAGGGGGTTTCCTTCTTCTTCTGCTGCCGCTGCCCCTGTTTGAATGCCTGATACTCTCTTTTGCCTCTACCTACAGACTCTTCTGGGTACCTAGCAGATACGTCATGTAGTAGCATCCACATCTCTCTGTACTCTTTTTCCACATCATCCTAAGCTTCAGTCTCCTTATCACTTCCATGAGGCACATCAAGAACATGCTGAATGACCTTCTCATTGATCCAAAGTGATCCACCATTGAGATGGAGTTCAATTAAATTTTCTTCTTTATGATAAACAGTTGCGCGCATGAGATCTGCACAAAGTTGTCTGTACGAAAGGCTTGTTAGCTTCATCCTCAGCATATTTCTACCGAATTGTGACTGACTAATGCTTTGAACCATTGTCTCTGAAAGTCCCGGAATCAATGGTTTCCACGCGCCGGGGTTACACCGCGTTCTCCATATCGCCTCCGTGTTATCCTGATTTTCCGTATCTGCCCCTTCTTCCTCATGAGGCACTTCTGAAACCTCCAAAATAAACCGCAATTAGGATATTAAGAACATCTTTTTTGCTTTCTACTTGATATAATTCAATTATTCTTATGCGCCTAAATGAAATATGATTGTCAAGACCAGCACCTAAAATGTCGTGTGGAACTTTACTTTAACTGAATCAAACTTGACACTAGCAAATTCAGGTCCAGAACGAGCACTACTGCAACTATTTTACTGATTCCAGGATCAGGACTTGCATTTCTATTTGGAAGTGCACGATTTGCAGATTAATGTCTAAAACAGATCAATTTGACCTACAAGTCCAGTACAATAGATTAACCAAGGAGTTTGCAGATTGGAAAGACAGAGAGGGTGTCGAGCACTTGCCTGGTGCGGATCGCGGACGCGGACGCGGCCACGACGAGCCGCTTCTCTACCCTCCGCTTCTTCCCTCCGCCTCTTCCCTTCGCCCTTTCCATCGGCTTCTTCCCTTGGCCTCCGCCTTCGCCCCGTGCCTCCGCTCTGTGCCGTGCCGAGCCTCCGCCCGCCCCGCTGTGCCGAGCCACCAACGATGACTCGCGAGTCCTAACCCTAAACCCTAGCAGCAGCGAAGAATACGAAGCTGCACCTCTGGGTACCCCTCCGGTTGCTTTTGGGTTGACCGTGGGTAACGTGTCCCCACGTTGATTTTTGGTTGTGCCCTCGCTACAATGACTTAGTGAGAATGAGATATTTAAAATATCATTATTATAAAAATCTTCTTGTGTTGTATCTTTCATGACATACTTATTATGCAATTGTGACTACCTTGTCCACTCACAATCACGAAATAGCAATATCTGATACAAATTGTCCACGGCGTCAAGCTGGGAGGATGGAATCGGCGACGGAGTCATGAAGAGGAAGAAGAGAGAGGTTCCAATCAGGGAACAATTATCAGATTACAGAATGAATGCCGTTTCCGATTACGGGTTGGGCCGTCTTCTCCTTCTTTGGCCTTGCTCCTTTCATCCCATTTCTCTTGACGTCGACGTTCCCGCTCCAGTGTCCGGTTCTTCACCTTGATCGCGTCAGGCAGAGCCTGGGTCGTGAGAATACCCCCTCCTGGAGTACCAGCTTGCCCCCAAACTGGTGCCGATGGGAAGGCGTTGACGATGGCGTAGACGTGCTCCCACATCTGGCACGAATCTGGCATCCCCGCCCACCTTATGCACACCTAGGAGGTTTGCTTGCCACCGCACCGCACCACTCGTTCATCTGCGATCTCCACCTGGTACACTTGCACATCTGTAGAATTGGTAAGAGAAGGAAGGGTCTCACTTACTGTTTCTCCCGCATAGATTTCTTGAGCTGTGACACATGTATCACATGTTGTATCCGAGCTGAGTCTGGCAATTTCAGTTTGTAAGCCACATTGCCCACTCGCGCCAAGATCTTGTAGGGTCCAAAGAATTTGAAACCCAGCTTCTATGGCGAGAGATGAGCCACTGATGTTTGGACATACGGCTGAAGCTTCAGATACACCATGTCTCCAACCTCGAATGAGCGTTCCATCCTTTTCTTGTCTGCCTGGTGTGCCCTTTCTTGGAGCCATGCATCCAAATCTCCATTCCCATAGGTGCTCCTTGCTGAAACCCAAAATGTCGAGGTTTACGCCCATATAGTGCTTCGAATGGGGATCGTCCAATGGCAGACTGAAAGGTGGTGTTGTACTAGTACTGAGCCAGCGGCAGCCATTTCGCTCATTGTTTTGGATTGGCATGGACCATGTGACGTAAGTATGTTTCCAGGTTGAGGTGTTGAAACCTTCAATGAGTGTTTATAAGTCTAAGATACGATGCCACTCAGCCCGCCCGCCGCACGCACCCCCTTGTCACCACGGAACTCATCAATTCAGACCGTGTGGTTGTTGCTTTCACATTCTCTGATAGGTACTCAATTCCTCATCACAAGAAGCTAGTCGATGCACGCGCTAACCCCTTGTTCAATGAGATAGCTAAATTTAGGACGGATGCTAAATTACTGAAGGTAAGAACGATAGTGTTGTGTGGACATGACCGATGCTGCAGGCCAGTGATTGTGTTTTACGACAATAGACGAGGCCGGCGAGGAGGTGGAAAACCACCATGATGGTGGTTTCCCACCTCTTGGCTGGTAGTGGAAGCATGGGAGGGAGGCGCGGGTGACAACCGGCGCCACCATCTCCTCCACTGGCATGTTTGCCAAGGAGGAGGAGGAGCCCGATGAAATACTTCTGAACTGCGGGCTCCCTGTTGTTCTCCAGGTACACATCCTCTCTGCGTGGGAAAATGAACCCAATCTACACATACTCCGGTGGGATTAGGACCTATGAGCATCTTTGTTGAAGATACATGCATGGGTTGGAAGACATTTTTGTTGAAGATGCATACACGAATTGGAAGAACTACCTCGGTTCACTGCTTGATTCGCCTTTCCTGGACAGGGGCGACGCGGCTCCTCAACAGTCATGGCTCCTTGAGGATCGCCTCGACTTTAGTCGTGATCGAGCAGGAGTAACAGAACTTAATTTTGCAAATAGGAAAGATTCCCATGGTTATATAGAAAGTTAATTATTGTTCTATTGGGCTTGACTACCTTGTTTTTTACGGAGGCTTGACTACCTTGTCAAACTAGATAGGACAAGTAGTCAATTCATTGTTTTTTTATTGTTCTATCTGCATGCATGTTTAACTCCCATGTATGTGATTGAGAATGCTAGCTGAGAAGAAAAATTACAGACTAGTTTCAACAGCTAGTTATTATTGCTCCATATCTTTGGAGAGAAGATGGCTTTCGCGCCTGCCTCTTTATGTAGGAGTACATCGTTAGTCAAACTTAGCACTTCACATTATTCATTCAGTTGAAAAGTTGTTCAAAACAAGAATGTTGCATAACCTGTAAGTTGATGTTTGAAGGCTCTGAATCTAATATTTGTGAGCACTCCTTATTTACCAAGTTCTGTTTCCAAGGAAAGATAGGATTCACCTGTTATGGTCTGCCAATTTTTGTGTATATTCCTTCCAAACTGCAAAATGAGCAGCTTGGGCGCCTTTGTTCCTAAGTTATGGTGTACTCCGCGGTTTAGCACATGCCTCCTTCCTAAGAAGTTGGGATAGGGAAATTTCCCATTGCATCAACTGCAGTTGCTTCAGTTTTCTAACTAAATACATTTATGCAGATCTGAGCTCGTTTGCTAGTAGTTTTGGTCTTGCTTGGGCGATCTACACCTGGGGTTGGTTGGATGGGGGATGTTCAAGATTGTGCTGATGTGGTTTGATATGTCTGTATTAGCATGAATGTAAGCAGGATATGCTGTCAGCAAGTTGAGTTTGACCAACACTGAGGTCTAAGACTCTGGTTTATATTATGTACTGATGTTTGTATTGGAAGACTTCGGTTTATGTTCCCCCTTTTAATCAGTCTAGATGAACTAGCTTTTATCTGCATGAGTCGATGAGTTTGTTAATTTATTTGGTTAAGATGCTTCCGATGAGTTCATGGATGATTGAGTTTCTTGCGCACTAAGCATGGATGTTTTGTGCAAATGAGGACTGGCTATAATAGAGATGGATATCATACAAACATCAACTTCCAGAGCTTCAGGTTTCTCTACCTTGCCCACAAATTTGCCAGCTGTTCTAAATTTTCTAGACTTGTGCCTAGGTGGTTCAGGATCCTCCACGCGCATAGGTGGCAGTTTCGTTATCAGGCAGTTGCCGCCCTCTCAAGCGCCTTGAGCCGGTTAGCCTCCGTGCACACCTTCTGCTCCTCCTTCAGCTCGACTTCGCTTTGCTTGCTGCCACCACCATCACCTCCATCTTGATAATTCTTTAGTCCCTCTTGAAGGCATGGGTTCTGAGCGCCTACCTCGCGAGAAGTGTGTCGAGGTTCCTGTTTTGTGCCATCAATCATAAGTTCATAACACCTCATCATAGGTGCGCAAAAACATTCATACTAACCCACAAAGTACAAAGTCTAATGTGCAGAGTGTAGATGTGCGTCTTAAATACATTACAGGGCATTCACAGCTAATCCATGAGACTTAAATTATCATTTTAGTGCATGTTGTTTCAATTGTTTGTTTCCGGATGAACTCTTTAAGGATCACTCAAGGGCATTGTTCTTGTTTAGCAACCATACGCATAAGTTGGTATTCTTATGTGGATATATGTAGTATAAGTTGGAAACTTATGTCTAGTACATGAAAATTTCCATGGGTATTGTTGTGAGGTGGATGTGGAGTACCAAAATGAGTTAGTCTGCGAAGCTGAAACTTATGTTCTGAGCACATATGAATGCCCTGTATTTGCGACTTGGGTGCAAGTTTTTGCTTATCTACTCCTATTCTGGTACCGAAGCAAGTAACTTTTCTCAAGTGTAGTTTCTAAATCTAAGCTGTCCTATAATCCCTTCCTTCCTTCCTTCCTGTTTTGATTTCTTTTCATCAAAATACGGACTAATTATGTTCATGGCTAGGCAATGGCATTGTTGATGGCCTATGGGCATTGGGGAAGGTACCTTTATAAGCTTATTTGATTGATGGGGGCCTTTTTCCTCCGTCTGTATGTTGTGGGAATTGCACGATGTATTGCTCTCGTGCATAGGCATGTATATATGATGTACAAAGGTGGGCCACGGACCTCAACTATACAAGGAACTAGGAGGCGGGCCCAATACACAAATCC
>NC_041392.1:740920559-740932499 GCF_002162155.2 Triticum dicoccoides | reverse complement strand
AAGACTGGACCGGAACTCCTCAAATGACGCCGTAAGAAAGCCATTGGTCAATGATATCGGTAAATTGTTGGGAAGTAGGGATGTGTAAAACATGAATATGGCCAAGGGCCACCTGTTCCCGAACAAAATGAATATCCAACTCAATATGCTTGGTCTGTCGATGATGCACTAGGTTGGCGAAGAGGTAGACCGCCAAGACGTTGTCGCAGTAGACCATCGTGGCACGGTCAATAGGACAAGAGAGCTCCTGAAGCAGCTGGCGAAGCCACGAACACTCGGCGACGGCGTTGGCCACCGCACGATACTCAGCCTCAGCACTGGAACGAGAGACTGTAGGCTGCCGCTTGGACGACCACGAGATAAGTGAGGGTCCAAGGTAGACACAATAGCCCGAAGTGGAGCGACGAGTGTCAGGGCAGCCCGCCCAGTCTGCATAGGAGTAGGCGGTGAGGGCAGTGTCGGCGGAGGCGTGAAGCGTGACGCCAAGATCCATAGTGCCACAGATATAGCGGAGAATCCGCTTGGCGGCAGCCCGGTGAACGTCTCGAGTAGCATGCATATGAAGAAACACCTGCTGCACGGCATACTGGATCTCCGGTCGAGTCAGGGTGAGGTACTGAAGAGCACCAACGATAGACCTATAGAAAGCAGCATCTGAAGCAGGAGAACCGTCCGTGGCAGAAAGCTTGGCCTTCGTATCAACAGGGGTAGCGGCGGGCTTGCAGTTAAGCATGCCGGCGCGCTCCAGGAGCTCATGAGCGTACTTCCGCTAATGAAGGAAGAAGCCATCCGGACGGCGCACCACCTCGACACCGAGGAAGTAGTGCAAAGGACCCAAGTCCTTGATGGCGAACTCAGCGCGAAGACGAGCCGTGATCTGACTGTGGAGACCAGCCATACATGCCGTCAGGATGATGTCGTCGACATAGAGCAGCAAGTAGGCCGTGTCAGAGCCTTGATGATAGACGAAGAGCGAGGCATCCGAGCGGGTAGAGCGGAACCCAAGCTGGTGGAGAAACGCCACGATGCACTGGTACCAAGCGCGCGGAGCCTGCTTGAGTCCGTACACGGACCGCGAAAGTAGGCACACATGGTCGGGAAGCGCCGGGTCAACAAACCCAGTGGGCTGCTAGCAGAAGACCTGCTCCTCGAGGTGACCATGGAGAAAGGCGTTGGAGACGTTCATCTGGTACATCGGCCAAGCACGGGAGACCGCAAGGTGGAGAACCGTGTGTATCGTGCCGGGCTTGACGACCGGAGCGATGGTGTCGGTGAAGTCGATGCCAGCACGTTGTCAGAAGCCACGAACGACCCAGCGCGCTTTGTAGCGATCAAGGGTACCATCAGGACGAAGCTTGTGTTTAAAGACCCACTTCCCGGTAATCACGTTGGCGTGCCGGGGACGGGGAACAAGCTGCTACGTCCAGTTGCGCAACAGGGCGTCGAACTCCTCTTGCATCTCAGCCATCTAGACCGGGTCACGAAGAGCGGCTCAAACGAAGGACGGCGACGACTGAGAGGTGGACGCTGCATGGACGTAGTCATCCGAGGCGTAGCGCGAGCTCAGGCAAAAAACGCCCGTACGGGCGCGGGTGACCGGACCGGCCACATGCACCGGGAGTGCCAAGGGGGCCGCAGGCGCCGGGGGCGCCGAGGGGGCCGAGGGGGGCGCGGGCTCCGAGGGGGCCGGGGGCGCCAGTGCCGCGGCTCGAGGAGGCGCCGCATGCGAGGGGCACGCCTCAAAGCCATGGGCGGGCCAAGAGAGGCGCGCGAGCGCCCTGGGTGAGGCGTCGAGGAGCCCACGTCACCGGTGGTGGTAGTAACAACCGGGGGTACCTGGTGAAATGAAAACACATGCTCGTCAAAGTAAACGTGTCGGGAAGTGAACACACGGTGGGAGACGGGATCGTAGCACCGATATCCTTGGAGTTGGAGGGGTAGCCGATAAAGATGCAAGCGACAGAACGAGGTGCAAGTTTGTGAGGAGTGAAATCGGCAATGCTAGGATAGCAAAGGCACCTAAAAATACGCAAGCCATCATAAGATGGGGGCGTACCGAAGAGAAGATGGTGAGGTGCATAGTTCCACCGTGGGCAGCATGGGCGAAGGTTAAGGAGAAGAGAAGCAGTAGCGAGTGCGTCCGGCCAGAAACGAGGCGGCACGTTAGCATGAAACAGGAGCGTGCGAACGCAGTCGTTCAGGGTGCGAAGGACGCGTTCGGCTCGACCGTTCTGCTGGGAAGTATACGGGCATGTGAGATAAAAAAAAACTATGCCGTGATGCGATAGAAAAGTGTGGAAAGCAAGGTTGTCGAACTCTTTTCTATTGTCAGTCTGAAGAGCAAGGATGGGGCGCCCAAACTGCATGCTGACATAGGAGTAAAAAGCCATCAAAGTGGAGAGTGCATCCGACTTTCTGCGTAAAGGAAAAGTCCACACATAATGAGAATAATCATCAAGGATAACTAGATAGTATAAATAGCCTGAATTACTAGGAACCGGAGAGGTCCACAATCGCTATGAATCAACTAAAAAGGAAAAGAAGCGATGGTGGTGGAGTTATTAAACGGGAGGCGAACATGTTTGCTGACACGACAGGCATGACAGGTGTGATCCTCTATCTTATGTCAACTGAAACTGAAACTCCTAAGAATATGACGAAGTGTGACGGGGTTGGAATGACCCAAACGAGCGTGCCAGAGATCGACGTCGGCGGAGAGAGCAACCGGTGTGGTGATGGAGGTGGACGGCGAATGCACCGGATAGAGCTCGTCGAAACTGTCACATCGGTGAAGTATCATCCTAATTCGAGCGTCCTTGACACAAAACTCAAGCTCGTCAAATTCAACAGTAACATGATTTTCACGAGTTAAACGACAAACGGAAACAAGGTTCTTAATAAGATGAGGTGACACAAATATATTAGACAAAGTAATAGGCATGGAATTGGAAAGAAAAAAAGTGTACCCGACATGTGTGATAGGGAGTGTGAAACCGTCGCCGACAATGATGCGGTGGTCGGTGGTGACGGGAGTGAAGGAGGCAAGATTACCAAGATGAGCAAACCTGTGAGTCGTAGCCCCGGTGTCCATGTACCAATCATCACCTTCGGTAGAGTTGTTCGGCGTAGGAGTGGTATGCAGTGTGGGAAGGAGCACCGGGTCCCAGGGCGCCGGCGGCAGGGCCGGCGAGGGGGGCGGAGACGCCATGGGGAGGCCGTAGCCACCGCTCAGCAGCGGCGGTGGGTACTCTCCAGAAGGTATGGGAAGTAGGCCTGGCTGCGACTGTGATGCCGGATAGGCTGGATGGCCTGCCGGAAAAACCTACTAGCCCGCTGACAGATGCAAAGCCCTGTACACGGGCGCATCGAACGCCCCGTGCAACAGCAAGAGGTCGATGGACAGGGTCAACGCCGGCGGCAGGGCGACGACGGACTAGCCGGAGAGTGCCAGCAATGGGGCGGCGACGTACGCCAGCAGGGGCAGCGGAAGCTGAGCCGTGCGACAAGTCGGAACGCCACCCAAGCCTGATTGCTGATGGAGATACGGGGCAGCATCCTGGTGATGCGTATACGGAGCGGCGCCGTAGAAGCCTGCAGACGGGACTTCATACGGAAATGGAACAGCACCCGGATGACTGATGGATGGAGTGGCGCCGTACGGTGTAGACAGGGCGGCGGCGCTGTAGAAGCCCACTGGCGGCTGAGCGGCGGAGTCGCCGAAGACCGGCGACGGTGACACGACGGAGACCGAAGCAATGGCAGCCATGAAGACGCCGTCCAGGGAAAGCAGCGGCGGAGAAGCCAAAAAACGGAGCGGCGGCGGCTAGCGAATAGCATGCGCGCGGCTACGGGCGATACGCGGCGGTAGCAGCGATCTGGCGATGCGTGGCGGCTGGGCGGACGAGGCGTGCAGCAGCGGTGGCTTGCGATGCGATGCGGACGGGCAGGCACCAGCGATGCAAGCGGGCGGCAGCAGCGATGCGGGCACGCAGCGTAGCGGCTCTGCGGCTCGATCAAGACAATCGCCGGCTACACACAAACGTGCTCGTACGTACGTCCAGAATCCATTAAGGTGCCTGTTTGCTTGTCTAGATAACTTGCACTACGTGTTTTGGCAGGCACGCGGGAGGATGAATGGATAGCGGCTGGCTCGGGGCGCGGGCGGCTGCGGGCATGGAGGGCGCGCGAGCGACGGTGGCGGCAGCGGCGAAAGCGAAAAAGAAAACCTAGGAAATTGATACCATGTATGTTGTGAGAACTGTACGATGTATTGCTTTCGTGCATAGACTAAAGGTGAGCCACGGATCTCAAATATATAAGAAATTAGGAGGCAGGCCCAATACACAATATACACATAACACATATACTCAAACACTGTCCATCTTGCTCTATAACAACTACTGCTTCTACCGATCTATTGTTAGTCTGTCACCGACATATTCAAAAAAATATATTCATGGGTGCTTCTGCGAGGTGGGCGAGCATGCTATTTTGTGGAGTACCAAAACGAGTTAGCGCTGTTCATTCACGAGTTGAATGCATTTATGTTTATCTATTCCAAAATCTGGCACCGAAGCGAGCAACTTTTCCAAGTTGATAAATAACTAGGCACCTGCCACGGTTCATCTAATAAACTGCCCTGCCGTAAACCCCTTCGTGTATCAGTTGCTTCTTGGTTACTGACTAGCTAGTTATACATGTTTGTGCATAGGCAATGGCAGGCATCGCTGATGGGCATGGCGAAGGTGAAGCATTGGACGATAAATAAGATGCTTTTGTCCTAATGAGGATACACATCGCTGGTTGATGTGCCATGGTAACTGAAAAGACCAGTGGACCTGGAGTTTTTTTATGCTCTTTGTGGGTATTTATCTAAGCTGGTTTACTATTTCAGACTGGTTTTGCTTGATGATTTTTTTCTTCTTCTCATGAAATGGAAGCATTAACTAGCCCTTGCTGTGATTCATAAGGCGTTCGCCCTATTTTTCCAGGTTGCTTGATGGTAGTGACTGTATACACCTATTCCAATAGCTAGATTCAGAAACTATATATATATATATATATATATATATATATATATATATATATATATATATGCTTTGGCACTAAACATGAATAATATTGTTGGTCACTCGGCGTTGCTGGAAGGATTAATTACTGCCATATGATCGAGTCCCGTTCAATGCTTATGAAGATCGGGTGGTCGTTTTATTTATTTATCAGAGTGATGTTTTAACTTTGTTGGAAGTCAAAGTGTGACTTGATGATGTACTACTTATAATTGAGGAGGGAAAAGGCCCTTGAAACAGCTCCGACGAAGAAGATGATTCCGACATTGGACTATATCTCTGAATGCAACGCTACTTTACACCGATTTATTTTCATGACATCTATAGTTCGCTAGCTATATGAAAGAAATTCTGCTATACGTGGTAAAATGGTCAAAAAAGTAAAGAGAAAAAAACAAAAAGCTGGGGGCATTCTGAGAATTGAACTTGGGACCTCTCGCACCCTAAGCAAGAATCATACCACTAGACCAAATGCCCTTTATCCAATTATCAGAGGCTGGTCATTTTTAGACCAGCCTGGGATAAGAATTCTGCTAAGCCCCAAAAAGTTTATCATTGATGCGCCTGAGTCGACCGGTCAATGATAATGCTCATCACCGATGCGTGGTTAGTGGCCCATCAATGATGAGGGGTAAAAGTGCTTCCAAATCTATAGTAGTTAGATGTTGTCACGGCTCGGTATTTAGAAGTGCTCATATGCAAAGCACTAGCATGTGTGTGTTCAAAGAGGTGAGTGCCGTGTGTGTTGTTTGATATGTCGCAGTTTTACTATCAAAGTAATTCAACCTTTTGCATTTGTTTTCTATGTTCTTTTGTGGCGCACAAAGCATGGCAACTTATCTTGTTTTGTTTATCTCATCTTAGTCAACCACAACTAATCAAACATGGCAACCTTTTGATAGATGAATGGATACTTTCCTTTTCATGTATTTTCTGGCCTCATTTTTTGGTTAGCCAGTTGGTCGAATACTTTGAAAATCATAGTAGTATGAGAGTTAGTGCAATAGGATTTGAGCCTATTTATTTTTTATTTTTCCTCCAAGCTTTCTTTGTTCCTTCCAGCGATGAGGTTTTTGCGTTGGTATTTTTATTTGTTTCGTACAAAATTAGTGTCTATATGGGCTTGACCGATAGGAGCAACACTTGTGTTCGGTCCATTCATTTGCATGGCTTGATGGGCTAAGAAGGTTATCATTGTGTCGCGTGTGAAGCGTTCCAGCGCGAGCAGACACATCACGGGGAAACCATTAGCACGCGTATGATATGTCTCGCTCCCGTCATATGGGGGAACGGTAATGTGCTATCGCGTCCAAGTTAGTAAGTTTAAATTGACGGCAAATTTACAGATGGGAGATCTTCTAGATATTCGATCGTGTTCACAAGTACTAAATAAGGCAATCTTCTTCGTACCTGTCACAATAAACTCTTACCAAATCACGGTGATCCCTCCATTATAAATCCACCCCTCCTCCCTCGTCGAAACCAGCAACTTTCTTTTCCTTCACTGGTTTTATCCTCTTGCCAGCAATGGCTCGCAACGTGACCCTCCAATACATCCCCCACGACTTGAACCGGCGCAATAGATTCAAGAAGCACCTCAAGGGCCTGATGAAGAAGGCGGACGAACTAGCCATCATGTGCGATGCTAAGACCTGCATACTGGTGTACGGCAAGGGCAAGGCGGCGCCGGAGGTGTTCCCTTCCCAGGTCGAGGCGGTGGATATCCTGAATCAATTCAAAAGCATGCCGAAAATGGGGCAGTGCAAGGAGGTGATGAACCAGGAGGGCTTCATCACCAAGTGCATTGACAAGCTCCGGGACCAGGTCAACAAGACCCGCCACTAGTGCGAGGACGGCGAGATCAGGTACCTCCTTCACAAAACCATGCATGGCGACCACTCATGCCATGTTGGCCTCAACATCGAGGAGCTCACCAGAGTTGGCTACAAGGTGGACATGCTTCTCAAGAGCATCAGTGAACACATGTCAAAAATCCATTCCCAGGCACCGCCGCTAGCTCCATGTGTCGCCACCGGTGTCGGTGTCAAAACCGGTGGATCTCGGGTAGGGGGTCCCGAACTGTGCGTCTAAGGTCGATGATAATGGGAGACAGGGGACACGATGTTTACCCAGGTTCGGGCCCTCTCTATGGAGGTAATACCCTACTTCCTGCTTGATTGATCTTGATGGATATTAGTATTACAAGAGTTGATCTACCACGAGATCGTAATGGCTAAACCCTAGAAGTCTAGCCTGTATGACTATAGTAATGAGTATCTGTCTTTCCGGACTAAGTCCTCCGGTTTATATAGACACCGGGAGGATCTCGGGTTACACAAGGTCGGTTAAAAAGAAAGGAATCTACCTATTCGGTCGCCAAGTTTGCCTTCCACGCCAAGGAGAGTGCCATCTGGACATGGGTGCAGTCTTCGGTCCTCGTATCTTCACAGCCTATTAGTCCGGCCCATGGATAGCAGGCCGGACGCCCGAGGACCCCTTAATCCAGGACTCCCATAGTAGCCCCTGAACCTGGCTTCAATGACGAGGAGTCTGGCGCGCAGATTTGTCTTCGGCATTGCAAGGCGGGTTCCCCTTTCCGAACTCCAGGATAGTCTTCGGACGCGTCGACATGTCCAGACCTGTAACACATACACGACACACAACCGCACAGAGAATATAATTTTACACGAGCCCAATCTATTGACAACTTTTTGCAACATGACATCATATCTGTCCGGTCGTAATTTCAAACAGTTTTTCGTCTGCCGCTCCACATCTCGAGACACGGTTGCCATTGGCACGTCTTGTCAAAGCAGAGATCGTGTCCCCTTATTGCAGGATCCTCGTCAATACGGGCGCGGGCAACCCAACCGTGCCGTTTACACAGCCCTTGGGAATAGGCGAGTTTTAAGGCGAGTGGGGAGGCGTTTAAAATTCGCGGCCTTTTTAAAGGGGTAAGGATCCGTGTTCATTCACCCACGCCTTCTCCTTCCTTTGCCCCTCCATTCTTGAGCTTTAGCGCCCAAGCTCTAGCTTTCCTCGCCCGAGAAAGCACTCCAACCATGTCCGGATCCGGAGCTGGGGGCAAGTGGATGGCCTCCTCCATTAAGAAGAGAGATATCAAGGAGCTCCGAGAGGCCGGATACCTGGCCAAGGAGATCGTTCACCGACTCCCGGCCAAGGGACAAGTCGTCCCTACCGCCGAGCCTCATGTGAGGGTGGTGTTCCTCGCGCATTTCGTCCACGGGCTGGGATTCCCTCTCCACCCGTTTGTCCGCGGACTGATGTTTTACTACGGGCTGGACTTCGATGATGTAGCCTCCAACTTCATCCTCAACATCTCGGCATTTATAGTCGTATGCGAGGCCTTTCTCCGCATCCCGCCTCACTTCAGCCTATGGCTGAAGACTTTCAACGTGAAGCCGAAGGTGGTGAGCGGCCAACAAGCAGAGTGCGGAGGTGCCATGGTGGGCAAGATGCCCAATATCACCTGGCTCGAAGGCTCCTTCATGGAGATGGTGAAAGGATGGCAATTGGGGTGATTCTACATCACCGAGCCGCGCAATACCAACTGGGCGGTGGCCCCCGAATTTCGATCCAGAGTTCCGATGCGGCTCACCTCCTGGCAAGAGAAGGGCATGTCCTGGGGATCTTCGAATGAGCTGACTGGGCTCCAGACGTGCGTCCAGAACATGATAACCAAGAAGATCAAACTTGTCAATGTGATCCAGGTTATGCTCATCCGCCAGATGCTTCCGTGCCAACGCCGGACCTGCTATTTGTGGGAGTTCGATCCGGCCAAGCACCAGACGCTGCTAGAGCTCTTCGGCACGACGCACGAAGACATTTGGAAAGTGCTCTTCAAGGCTGGCGAGACACCACCGCCTATGACCGTGGATCGTGGGCTTAGCTTAAAGCGCCAGGCTAATTGGTAAGCTTTTTCATGTTTTCAAGGTATAACTTTTACTGGCATATTTTGAGGAAGCAGTCTAAGCCTTCCTATCAATTTCTTTTAGGCCTAGACCGACATAACGGGGCGGATTAATTGTCCCGCTCTGCTACCCGAAGATGAGGAGACTCCACTCCTGACAAAGATGTTGTTTCCGACGCCTTATGATGTGCCGGAGAAGAAGGCCAATAGTACGGCCAAAGGGACCGGGAGTGGCCTTCGCCCAAAGGGTGCTTCGGACATGTCGTCCGAAGACGAGACTGACTCTTCGGCCACCGAAGACGACAGCGAGGAGGAGGAAGAAGGCGGCTCCCCCCTGAGGGGGAAGGAAGAAAGGGGGGCTTCCACGAATCTGGAGGCGAAGGCGCCCAAGAGGGGGAAGGGCTCCCTTGCGGATAACTCCACATGGGATGTCGATGCCCGTTTCAAAATGCGGTCAAAACGGCGGGCTTGACCGTTCCTAGCTAGTGGTTGAATCTTGGAAAACTTTTGGTGCTTCTCTGATTAAATAGATACTTATGTACCTAGAAATTATTTTTTAAAAAAATAAATAGCAAACTATGAGGCAGCTGCAGTTCAAATTTGACCCGCTTCCAACTGAATCGGCGGAAATTTGTCTTTTTCACGAGAGGTGGATCAAAACTTTTTAAACCCAACCATTTTGTCAATTGTGCATTAAATATGTCCTAGTATTTTAGAAAATTGATTTGTTCCAATTTTGCAACAATTATTTGGTAGTTCCTTCACAAAAAAACCTCCTTTCGGGCACTCGAAAAATGGAAAATGGTTTTTTGGTCCAACGAAAATGAAAACTACCTTACGCAACATTGTTTGCCATTCCAATATGCACCCTTGTGCACAATATGAGATCATTTGAACAAACTATGCCATGAATGCGGCCATAAGATTGATCATTTGGCTTGAAAAGCCATGAATCTTCACACTTGATAGCTCATTTCTGAGAACATTTTTTTAAAATAATTACTGTATTACAATTTTATTATTTTTCCTGGAAACTTGTTCACATATAATGACACAATGCGAAGGTTTTCCAATTTTTTGATTTTTTTTGAATTTTTTATGCCCGTTTCAAAATGCGGTCAAAACGGCGGGCTTGACCGTTCCTAGCTAGTGGTTGAATATTGGAATTTTTTTGGTGTTTCTCTGATTAAATAGATACTTATGTACCTAGAAATGATTTTTGGAAAAAATAAATAGCAAACTATGAGGCAGCTGCAGTTCAAATTTGACCCGCTTCCAACTGAATCGTCAGAAATTTGTCTTTTTCACCAGAGGTGGATCAAAACTTTTGACACCCAACCATTTTGTCAATTGTGCATTAAATATGTCCTAGTATTTTATAAAATTTATTTGGTCCAATTTTGCAACAATTATTTGGTAGGTCCTTCACAATAAAACCTCATTTCAGGCACTCGAAAAATGGAAAATGATTTTTTCGTCCAAAGAAAATGAAAACTTTCTTAGGCAACATTGTTTGCCATTCCAATATGGACCCTTGTGCACAATATGATATCATTTGTACAAACTATGCCATGAATGTGGCCATAAGATTGGTCATTTGGCTTGAAAGCCATTGATCTCCACACATGATAGCTCGTTTCTGAGAACACTTTTTTAAAATAATTACCGTATTACAAGTTTGTTATTTTTCCTGGGAACTTGGCCACATATGATGACACAATGCGAAGGTTTCCCAATTTTTTGATTTTTTTTTGAATTTTTTATGCCCGTTTCGAAATGCGGTCAAAACGGCGGGAATGACCGTTCCTAGCTAGTGGTTGAATCTTGGAATTTTTTTGGTGTTTCTCTGATTAAATATGTCCTTATGTACCTATAAATGATTTTTGGAAAACAATAAATAGCAAACTATGAGGCAGCTGCAGTTCAAATTTGACACGCTTCCAGCTGAATCGGCGGAAATTTGTCTTTTTCACGAGAGGTGGATTAAAACTTTTTACACCCAACCATTTGGTCAATTGTGCATTAAATATGGCCTAGTATTTTAGAAAAATGATTTGGTCCAATTTTGCAACAATTATTTGGGAGGTCCTTCAAAAAAAACCTCCTTTCGGGCACTCAAAAAATGGAAAATGATTTTTTCGTCCAAAAGAAATGAAAACTTCCTTAGGAAACATTGTTTTCCATTCTACTATGCACCCTTGTGCACAATATGAGAACATTGTTTTTTGAATTTCTTTCAAAATGTTGTCAAAACGGCGGGTATGACTACGTGTCTTCGGTCACCACGAAGGTGACGACGACGAACTCCGCGCTCGCGACCACCACCTTGATGCCCTGCTCTTCTACGTGCCGAGGTCCTTGCTGGCGGCTTTGCCGGATAAAAATCCAGAGCTTCTTTATTCAGTATTGCCGCCTCCGCCCCTGAAGTCGAGACATCGGATGATCCAAAAACCTAAGCTACTAGGACCCTAAAACCTAAGCTACTAGGACCCTAAAACCTAAAGCTAAAATAATCCACACGCGCGGGATCCGACGACCCTCCTCACCGCCGACGACCAAGAAGTCACCGGCAGAGGGGAACCGCCGAAAGACGGTGCAAAAAGAGTCAGTTCTCTTAGCCAAAGAGATGTGCACTTTATTTTCAGCCGGTTACGACCTACTTAAATGGTCATGGACGTCGCGCACATGTACTCTGTTTTGATTGGTTCAGAGGCATGTCACGCGGATTATGGATCGAGCACCGTCCGATCCACCCGGATCCAATGGCAGCGCTCCCTCGTCACGTTTCTCACGCCACCTAGCCCAACAACCCACAGGCCACAGCCTGCACTCCTCCCCCGCAAACCCTAGCGCTCCCCGATCCCTCCCACCTCCCCTCCCCTCGCCACCACCCACCCCTCCCCTCGCTCTCGTCCCTCCCCTCCCCTCCGGCAAGATCCA
>NC_041392.1:740908400-740920118 GCF_002162155.2 Triticum dicoccoides | reverse complement strand
ATCCAGCGCGCTCCAAGATCCCCATGCTCTGCTCCTCCCTCCCCTCCGGCAAGATCCAGCGCGCGGCCTCCCTCTCCTCGATCCAGATCGAGGCACCCCGCCGCCCCGCCTTCGTCTCCCTCCGTCTCCCACCCGATGGAGGCCGCGGTGGGGGAAGCGAGGGGTCTCGGCTTCCCCTCCCATCGCCGCACCACTCGTCCGCTAGCTCCCCACGCAGTCGGATTCGGATGGAGGCGGCCGTCGCCGGGCACGACGACTCTACCCGCCAGGTCGTCGCCGGGCACGCTCCAACAACCTCTTCCGCTTCAAGACGGACCGCTCCTCCGCACCCTTCTCCCCCTTCGCCGAGAAGCTGGACTGCACCGGCGGCGCCGGCTCCCCCACCCCCAAGAAGGCGCCCCGCAAGGTCCCCAAGACGCCCCACAAGGTTCGATCCGCCCGCCCGCCCATTCCCGCAAACACCTCGCGCGCACCGAATTCTCTGATCTCCGATCTACTACTAACTGGTGTGTGGTCGTCGCTGGCGTGCAGGTGCTGGACGCGCCGTCCCTGCAGGACGACTTCTACCTGAACCTCGTCGACTGGTCCTCGCAGAACATGCTCACCGTCGGCCTCAGCACCTGTGTCTACCTCTGGTCCGCATCCAGCTGCAAGGTGCATTTCTTTCTTTCTTTCTTGCATCTTCTTGTTGCATCCATGGATCACGCTCAGGTCAGATTGCTAATGGCACCATTGTCCAGGTTACCAAGCTGTGCGATCTGGGGCCGAGGGACAGGGTCTGCGCCGTGCACTGGACGCGCGAGGGCTCCTACCTCGCTGTCGGCACCAGCCTTGGAGACGTCCAGGTTTAATCTTCAACCGATGCACATTGCAACAAAATCTCACAATGTAGTCCATATTCGTCAAAGGATTCTGAACTGTTTGGTTCACGACTTATCAAAATTGATATCACTGATGCACATTGGAAGAAAATTTCACAGCACACAAGATTAGAGAACTGAAAGCTGTTAGTGTGTGATTGTTAAAAGATAAGTACCAATGTTTAAGGGGTGTAGTCCACTAATAACTTTCACATACTATCGTGTGCGACGCGTCGAAATAAGAACCATAAATGAGGTATTGATCTGCTGCATTAAACACTGGTGTACACGCAGTAATAAGTTTCCCATACTACCTTTTGCAGGTCAGAGTATGACACGATTCGCACTAGTGTAAAAGCAGCTGTTGTTCATCTGGGAGCAGCACTTGTAAAGGTTAGTAACTAGTCGTGGATTCTTAGCACCATGATTGACATGCCCAAACAATCCACCATTCATTGGTCTGCCATTGCTTGAGAAACTTTTTAGTTGTTTGATCAATGTGCTCTTGCCAACTACTTGACTTATACAATTAATATGTTCTTTGGAGTGACCACTCAACTAGTCTTTTTACTTTATCTAAAATCCATGTACCAGTTTTGAGAGCAAACTGGTTGCTGAGGGTTGTATGCCATTCAGCGGGATTTTTTTTGTCTTCGAAATTCCATGAGTTATTAAAAGGTTGTAAATGGCATCTCAATTTTTCATGGTTTGTACTAGTTATCTTCCCTGTTATGCAGTTCTGTTTGTCCAAAAATCACAGTACAAGTTGAAGCTTGTCATCCTGATATTGTCAGCTTAGCCTGTTTGTTATTCTTGTCACGGATGCAATACTTCGATTTATTTCCAGCTGCAATTTAACCTTATATTGACTACCATTGATCTATTGGACATGTTTGGGGTTTCAGGCTGGGCTTTTGACTTTTGACCTACTGTCATTCTTGTCAAAAATTTCACTACATTCCCATCATGTTAACTCGGTGCATCTCTCCTATCCATGGAATATCCTTAGTTACAAGTCAGTTTTATTTCCTTCAAGTATATTTCTAGTAGTACATCACAACACAGAGCTGTTTGTTTGTTTGTTTTACTGTATCACATACACCTCTAAGATCATTGATGTGAGATTTTCACTGTTTGTTAATACTAGTAGATCACAATACAGAGCTGTTTGTTTGTTTTACTGTATGGAAGGCTGATTTGATTTGATTCACATTTGACATCTCTGTCTGCACTTCCAGACTATTTTCGACTTGAGTATGTCGGCTTCAGAGTTTCTGCAGAACTCTGAAGTAGATATTGTCCATCTTGTGTGCCAACAACATATTTCATATAGCTGCCTGGATTTCACAACATGGGCTTTCTTTTGAAATTTCTTTGACTATGTAGTGTAGATAAATAAATACTCTTAGCAGACTGGATTTGAGGCATTCTAGTTTATTTGGTAGACGAAATTCAGTTTAGATTCTGAATTTGTTGAATATGTGACAATTCCTTCATTCTCAAGTGCAATAGATCCTTTGTGGTAGTAAGAATTCATATTATTGTGATGTTTACTCCTGTTTAAGTTTTCCATTCTCATTGTTCTGACCGGTTACCATTTTGGTTTGCAGAAAGGTACCAAGAGGGTGCATTTCGTCATGTACTTGATCAGGGAGGTCGCTGGGTTTGCTCTGTATGAGAAGCGTATCACTGAGCTTCTCCATCTCCCTCTCATCTTCCTTTGCTCGCTATTGCTACTCCGAATTATACATGTTGGCAAAAAGATGTCCCTGTTTCGTCAGTACTATGCACTGCTATATTTATGTGGTTGTCTTGTGTGCATCTTATTTTGAAACCAAGTGAGACACCTCCATCCCCTACATCTTGACGATCCCTCTACTAGTGTACATTTGAGTTGCTCTCACTACCTCCTGCCCCAAGATTTGTAATTGCCTTTGTTGGCTGCTCATTTAATTAATTAAAACTGCATGTGTTCGTGTAAGTATGGCTGTGAGAACGAGATCAATGGTGCCTTCCACCAAACAGATTGAACTTTTAATACATGCTACGCATGCTTGCGTACCTAAACATTCTGTACATTTGTTGTTGTTATTGTTGATCATGCAGTCTAAAAAACACACTGTCTTTTCTTTTCGTGTGTAACAGCCAAGATGATCTACTTTACACTTACAATTCGTGTTGACTAAATCCGAGCAAGTCTCCTGCAGTTCCACCATAAGTAACACTCTGCAGGTGCAGCTCAAATCTTGCTCTATTTCTTTTTTGTGTTGGCTCGATCAGGTTTCTCCCAAATCTAGTCAATCGGATATCATCATGCTATCTTGTTCCTTTCAGTATGTGCCCACGTATATTTAAGCTGCACCTGATTATATATAGGCATAGCACGGGCTCGGGCTTTTAAGCATGCCACATCTCGTTCTGTTTATGTAGCCACCATGTTACATGTTCTGTACTTACAGTTCCTGGCGATGTATTCGAGCCTGTGAACACATATATTTACACGTACCCCTGTTTATATCAAGGCCTCCCTGGTAGGTTATCTACCGAGTGGCAAACAGTTAGATCTCACACTAATGAAATGAATTAGTTCTTTTTATATGCTGCATTCAGATTCGTCATGTGATTATTAGTTATTTTTAACCAATGCTAGACCTAGCATACACTACAATCTCTTGTTCTGTCACTAGCATACACTACACTCTTAGATAAAAGGGGGGCATATCATTTGCTTTATATAACAGTGCTGGGGCATATCATTTGTTGTGTTGATATGAACTTAACAGTATTACATTGTAGTGTTTTCTGCATGTTGTCGTATCACTAGTTACATGCTGCCTTCACATTTGAACCTATTACTTGTTTTTTTATTATCCTTGATTATTATCAATTGTTGTATTGTAGACTTAAAATTGCGGTGGTTCCTCTTTTACAGAAGCTCAAGTGTGAAGTGTGAAGTCTAGAAGTGTGAAGCCGTGAAGTCCTACTGAGTGAACAGCAGTATACTGTAGCATATCTGTGTTGTAAAGATTGTAATAGACTTATTTAGTGGTATATTTGATGAATTTATGTGTTCTTTGTTCTTTTTGAAATATTGATTATGTATGTGATTTGAAAACTTGTGAAATGGAAACTGAACAATGGGGCCACTTACGAAAATAATCTGTCTAATTTGTACATTTCTGACATGTGGGACCTATTTGATAGATGAAATTGACAAGTGGGACCCATCTGACTAGTGGGACCAGTTTGAATATATAATGGCTGAAACTGGAAAATAAATATACTATAAAAGGCCACGGCCCAGAAAATAAAAAGGCCAAATTGTTGGGCCAGGCCCATGTACCTAGCGAAAGTTAACAGAAAAATATATATTAAAAAGGCTGAATTAATGGGCTCGGCCCATCTAAAGCACCGAAATGGACCGGGCCGATTCTAATTTTTAACCTTTTCAATTGGTCGCAATTTTGCCATGTCAGATTGCCACGTCGGATCCGACATGGCATGGGGAGAGAGCTAGCGACCAAAACAGAAGGTCATAGGATAAACGACCTTTTGTTAAAGGTCGCTATAGTCAGTTTACGACGCCCAGCTTTTGACCTTATGTTTTTTGTCACAAAAAGGTCATAAATGGAAATTTGTCACCATTCAGTGACCAATAGTGGTGATCATAAGTTGACATATTTCTTGTAGTGCTCTCGCGCCGTTCACTCGCGGGCCGCGACCCCCTCCCGCTGCTGGGCGCCTTGCCACGCACGCCAGGGCCGCCGCTGCCCTGAGCCTCACGCTGCTTCCCCGCGCCATGTTCTGCCCACCGCCCCACGCCGGCGCAGTCGTGCCGCTGCCTCCCGCCGTTGGCCTCGCTCGAGCCAGCGCCCGGGTTCGCCCCTGTCGGGCGCCCACACGCCCGTTACCGGTAGCGCCAGCACCCGTTTGGCCTATGGCCCTATGCCATGTGGGGCCCTGCCCTAGGAACGTTTCGAAAAAAATTTAAGATTAAAAGAAAATAATAAAAATATTAATTAGTTAATTAAATTAATTAACTTAACTAATTCTAGTTAATTTAACTAATTAGGATTAATTAATCTAATGACTAATTAACCTAATTAACTACTGTTAATTAACTAACAGAGTATTACAAGTGGGACCCACGCGTAAGTTTGACTAAGTCAACAGGACTGTTGACTGCTGACTGGACCTGCTGACTGTGCTGTTGACCCAGTTAATGGCCCCATCTGTCAATTTGACTTAGTCAATCCCTGTTGACTGCTGATGTCATTAATCCAATTTTGAATTAAACTAAAGGATTAATTAAATTCCAGAAATTAGTAAATTTTTAGAAAATCATATCTTTTAATCCGTAACTCGGATTAAATTATTTTCAACATGAAAGTTGCTCAGAACGACAAGACGAATCCGGATACGCAGCCCGTTCGTCCACCACACATCCCTAACATACCGAACTCGCAACTTTCCCACTCCGGCCCTCTGCCCGAAAACGCGAAACACTGGGGATACTTTCCCGGTTCTTTCCCCCCTTCACCGGTATCACCTCATACCGCGTTAGGGCACGCCTAGCATCACGCTTTGCTTTTTCATGCATCGCTATGCATCTGTTTGCTTAATATTTATTGTTTCTTCCCCCTCTTCTCTCGTTAGACAACGAGACCGACGCCGCTGCTACCCAGTACGACTACGGAGTTGACGACCCTTCTCTCTTGCCAGAGCAACCAGGCAAGCCCCTCCCTTGATCACCAGATATCGCCTACTCTTCACTATACTGCTTGCATTACAGTAGTGTAGCATGTTACTGCTTTCCGTTAATCCTATCTTGATGCATAGCCTGTCATTGTTGCTACAACTGTTGATACCTTACCTGCAATCCTAAATTCTTAGTATAGGATGCTAGATTATCATCAGTGGCCCTACACTCTTGTCCGTCTACCATGCTATACTATTGGGTTGTGATCACTTCAGGAGGTGATCACGGGCATATACTATATACTTTACACTGTTACATTACCGGTGATACTGTTTGGAGATGGGGGCTGAAGGGGCAGGTGGTTCCACCCAGGTAGTGGTGGGCCTGGGTTCCCGACGGCCCCAGGCTGTTACTTTGAGGCGGAGCGATAGGGCAGGTTGAGACCACCTAGGAGAGAGGTGGGCCTGGCCCTGGTCGGCGTTCGCAGTTATTTCAAGATAACACATTTAACCAGATCTTGGTATTTGATCTGAGTCTGGCCATTGACCTATACGCACTAACCAGCTACGCGGGGACAGTTATGGGCACTCGACGTCGTGGTATCAGCCAAAGTCTTCGTGACGTCAGCGACTGAGCGGCGCGCGCCGGATTGGAACGTAAGCCTGCTCTTGTATTAAGGGGGCTAGTTCTGCTTCCGGCCGCCCTCGCAACATGTAGGTGTGCAATGGGCGATGGGCCCAGACCCCTGCGCCATAGGATTTACACCGGCATGCTCACCTCTCTGATGTGCCTAGGTAGGGTTGCGACGTGTTGATCTTCCAAGGCCGGGCATGACCCAGAAAAGTGTGTCCGGCCAAATGGGATCGAGCGTGTTGGGTTTTGTGGTGCACCCCTGCAGGGAAGTTAATCTGCTGTTGCTTTGGATGAGTACTCACGGTTGCTTTGCTCCCCCTTTTCCCCCTTTCTATACTCGATTGCTATGACTAGGCGTTGGAGCCCAGGAGCCAGACGCCACCGTTGACGACTACTACTACTAGTCGGGAGGTGCCTACTACTACGTGCAGCTCGCTGACGACGACCAGGAGAAGTTTAGGAGGATCCCAGGCAGGAGGCCTGAGCCTCTTTCGATCTGTATCCCAGTTTGTGTTAGCCTTCTTAAGGCAAACTTGTTTAACTTATGTCTGTACTCAGATATTGTTGCTTCCGCTGACTCATCTATGATCGAGCTCTGGTATTCGAGCCCTCGAGGCCCCTTGCTTGTAATATGATGCTTGTATGACTTATTTTATTTGTAGAGTTGTGTTGTGATATCTTCCCGTGAGTCCCTGATCTTGATCGTACACGTTTGCGTGTATGATTAGTGTACGATTGAATCAGGGGCGTCACAAGTTGGTATCAGAGCCAACTGCCTGTAGGAATCCCCCTTCCACACTCCTTGGCGGAAGTTGAGTCTAGTCGTTACAAAACTTTTACTAACATGGTTGTGCGCCTTACAGGCCCACGTCGCCATTGGGTGGTATTAGGATCTTTTACCCCTTGTCTATACTCTGGGACTCTGATCTCTCTTCTATTTGGGTTAAATGAATTTTGCTAAATGTAACATTAGGATCTCGTTATCACTTTCACCCGGAGAGCCCCTTATTACTGATGATCGTCTGCTGCACGTGAAGACCCTGAAGATACTCTCCGCTGTTAACCCGAGAACTTGTGTTCATCGCGTTTGCAATTCCCCTTCCACCGTCAACCCTTATGGATAACTACTTGCAGTTGTTATTCTTACATTCATCCCCGGTTGGTCTTGTTATTACAAGATACACGTCATTGTTTCGATAATCCTTTGAGCTTACTGCCTTGCTGTTCTTTGTCATCTGAATACCCCTATGGATAATTCTCGCACTTATCGAGTATCCGCTCATTCCCCCGTTGTTCATGTGTTTCACAATGATCTTCGAAATACTACTCGATCCTCCAAAAATCCTTAGTAGCTTATTGCTCTGCAATACTTGTCTGCTTGCATTATGGATGCTTTCCATATGTCTGGCAATATCCGTTAGTATCCTTAGACACCGTCATTTTGATCCTATTGATTCAACATGAGTGTGAATGCACGCAATCATCAGTTGATCCTTTTAAGTTGTCTTTCTGACTCAGACGTCATTTTTGAACATGATCTTGTTCTCAACCAATCTGTTTGCCATCAATTGTACCCTTAGGTCTATTGAACTTATCCACCCTTGATCAGAGCGTCTGCTTTTGATCCTTCTATTTGGAAATCATAATTCCTTTGATATCTAAGCATCGAATCATTCAGGTGTCCTATAATCTGATGCCCTTGCATCCTTTCTTCAACTGGCTGTGTGCCGATGCTCACATCAGCTCCGCTATGGACCGTCAGATCCTTTATTGGATTATTATTCGACAGTGTCCTCCTTATTCAATAACCTTGTGATCCTTTCCTCGGATACATAATGCTTTTGGTAAATTGTATCCTCTGTTTTCTCAACCATGCTCTGTTTTCGAGCTGGTGGTAATTACGATTGAAGCTTGTGGTATATGTTTCCACGATACCCTGACGGGTTGAACCTATGCCTTTCTTAATATGTGTGAACCCGAAAGTTTTCACGGGTCATACTCCTCTGGTAATTCACTAGGTAGGTTTTGACACTGAAATCATTTTTATCTAGAGCAGTGAATGAAAGGTTATGCATTGAAGAAGTGGGAGTCGACCTTGAACTTTGTGTTCATGCCCATGGGCACGATGTAGATCTTATCATTAAAGCTTCTCTTAAATTAATTTTTCCCTTGGTATAAGTTCTTATATCCCGGGATCCGAACTTTTTGCAATCGTGGTTTCGACCATATGTTCTTCTTTGACCCCATTTCACAGGCAAGTTTAAGCACTTGTCTTCTGTGGATCAATACACCAGTCCAACCTTTACTTTGATCTTCCATCGAGTAATACACCATGGTACCTCGATAATATCAAGTACTACATAACCTCTTATGAGTTCCTCATCAAGTACTACATTCTCACTGATTCCAATTTTATACGGGCTCTGAGTTATTAAACACTCAAAGACCGATAACTGAACCGAGTCCACCCTACGGTTCAACAACTATTATAAATTTTCTTTGCTTACGAGTTTGTACCCGATCACGTCCTTCCTACCCTATTTGGCTATATCCTTACTGTGATGATTTTAACTGTGCTACCTAGACCTTATTCCCGAAGCACAACTTTCGACGATGAGCTAAGCTTACATCGATCTTCCTCATCATACCATTTTGCCTTAAACAACGAGCTTGGTTTTGAGTTTGTGTCATACCCTTGGGTTCAATAACCTTCCGCTTCATCATTCCTTTGGCTGGATGTCATCGCCGACCGATTACATCTTCATGAAATCTCTCAACAATTATGTTGTGATCATCATCGGCATTCTGAGCTCTTCCGGGATGTCAATTGAGTTCATTATGAGAAATACCATCCTTGCCCTCGATGATCTGTGTTATCATCGACCACTTTATTTACTTCCCTCCAACACAAACTTATTCGTGTTTTGTGCTATACTTTGAGATCCTTGCTATCCAGCAATTCTTCTTCTTTACCTTGGAGTATTACTATCTTATATGTCAATAAGGTCGTGAGAATTGCTCCACCTCTTAAGAATTATTGGTATAGTGATATACTTCTCCCCATCACCATTCTTTCTTGGTTCCCGTGTTGATTCTAGCCGGGATACCAACAGGTGAATGGTGCTGCTTGGATTCTACACTTCTAGCAACCATATTGCTTTGAAGTTAATGGTCGACATTTTATTCTTAGACCTTTGGTTATACAATCACCATTCTTACATCGGTCATGCTACCTAAGCCCATATTACGGGTGCACCTTTCAACCAATGTTTAATTGGGTATGTTTTCCTCGAGCATACCTCGTTATATCATTTGATCTGACAAATGTTATCTCCTTGTTCACATAATTGTGGAAATCCATCTTTTGGAAATCTCGATGGATTGTCGCTAAATTCATCAGCTGCCTCCTCACCCTCTCCTTGTTTTAATGATGAACCCTTGTTTTGGAACTCGCTTCCATAGTCCTTTTCCCAAGAATCTTACAATGACATCTCGTCAATTTGTGTTGCGCCTTCTCTTTTTAGGGATCCCATGTCTGAGTTATCTTGATACCAATCAGATCTGAATCTCGGTCAGATATGATGGTTGGAACTTATTTTCAAGAGTTATAACATTGATCCTCATATGACCCGGTAAGGTGATGTCATGCACACCTGACCGGAGGACCAAGTGTTATAGTTTCCTTTTTAACAAGGTTCACCATTTTTCCATGAGGAAATTGAATGCCTTGTTTAATAAGTTTATCCCGATGGATCCTTTGTGCATCCAAATTCTGAACCTTACTTGATGACCATGTCAATGATATCTCGAAGCATGTCTGTGGTACTCTGATCATCGATAAGAACATTTTAAGCACCATGCTAAATCTCCTTTATCAATTATTCAAACACCGTTGATTGGGTAATGTCATGAACTTCCTCTCTCGTTACCCAAATGGTTTTCTATGTTATATCCTGTCATGGATATCATGCTCTGCTTGTCCTTGTGAAGGATATACCCCTGAAAAATGTGTTTAAACACCTTTTCCTCTCCATCGTTCTGTTTAATCTGATGATCACCTTTTTCTTTCCATTGTTATGTCTAACCTTTCTGGTGATCTATATGATCTAAGCAGCAATATCCTCCTGCTTATGTAAACACCTCGGTGTACAACTCTATTAGTAAGACCCTGTTACTATTGTTGATGACATTCCGGTAACCACCGATGGCGAGAACTTTGCCTATTGGTCCACCTCGTCCTAACGAGCAGGAAAGTGGTTCTCTTCGTCCCTCGCCCTTGGTACCGAGGTTGTTGCCGACATAACTAACAGGCTATCCTCTGACATGCCTTGCTTACATGATCGTGCAAGACGTCATCGCCCTTCCTACTTTTAACCCACCTGGTGGGCCCATAACCCACAGTTCCACAGGATCGAAACCTGACTCTCCTATACATCCCTGCTTCAAAGTTATCCCTTATGCTTGGCTTCGTAGGTAATTCGCGAGCCACCTTCCTACTGCTCTATTCTGGTATCAGACGCAATGCTTACTCTCGCCGTTCTGAACCCCTTTCTCACTCTGGTTCTGCCTTTGAGCAGCAATCTATCCGCTTGGACCCTCTCATTGTACCTTCGTATCGTACTCTCGATGTATTTTATATGTTCAACTCGAGAGAGAATCTTATGCTCATTCATGATTAACCCCAGATTGATTCCCTCGTAAGCATGTTGTCGTAGCCGAGCTGCCCCTTACCTATTCGTAAGTACGTTGGAATTCCCGAAGAAAAGGATGATGACTTCCTCATGATGACCTGAAGCAGAGGAATGAAGGCATCAATGTAATGGATCGACCTCTCCGAGAAGAGCAACCATGACCGAGAAGACTCGATAGAATTTCGTAGCCACATCTTTCCCTTACTCCCCTCTTAAATTTCGGGACGAGATTTCTTGTAGTGGAGGAGAATTGTGACGCCCGGGTAATTAAGCTATAGTAAACCCTTGCTAATCATGCCAGGTCATCATAATTAAACTTTTGATCAACCTCACTTGTTTCAAACTGAGATCAAATTCAAATTCAAATAACAAGTCAAATTATAATTTCATAAAGCAATGAATTAAAAATGTTCAAAAGGTTGTAAGTATTCCCTAATCAATTAACAAACATCAAGCAACATTATTGAGAATGTTGATAGGCCTCTACGATATTTAAAACAGGAGCAAACAACATTTAAATTAACCATTTAAAAATAAGCAAATATTTATCCTTTTCAAAATGTTTTGAAACTTTGCGTGCAGCTCCCTTATATGACCCAATATTTATGTGGCAAGTTTGGTATTCAACAAAATTTATTTGATAGCTGGGACTAAATAGAAAACAGAAAATTAAATAAATGAAAAAGAAAATACCAAACAGAAAACAAATAAAAAAAGGGAGAGCTCCCCCCCACTAGGCTCCGGCCCAGCAGGCCACAGCCCCACTGGGCCAACCCCCGGCCCAACCGGCCAACCCACCCCACTCCTTATCCCCTCACCCCTATAACCCACTCCA
>NC_041392.1:740899399-740908056 GCF_002162155.2 Triticum dicoccoides | reverse complement strand
GCGCCCCGGTGCCCCTGAACGCGCCCATGGCCATGCCCCCGCGCCCCTCTCTGCCGCGGCCACAGCCGCGGCCCCGCTCGCCCACGTCCCGCGCGTGCCCGCGCCGTCCCACGCGCTCGCCCGCGCGCTCCGGCCACCGCTGCTCTCCCTCCGCCCCTGCTGCTGCTGGCTTGCTTGCTCCGTCGCCTGCTTGTCGGCCACGCCGAGCTCTCGCACCGTTCGCTCGCGGGCCGCGCACCCCCTCCCACTGCTCGATGCCTTGCTGCGCATGCCTGGGCCGCCGCTGCCCTGAGCCTCACTCTGCTTCCTCGCGCCCTGTTCTACCCACCGCCCCACGCCGGCGCAGTCGTGCCGCGGCCGCCCGCCGTTGGCCTCGCTCGAGCCAGCGCCCGGGTTCGCCCCTGTCGGGCGACCACACGCCCGTTAACGGTAGCGCCAGCACCCGTTTGGCCTATGGCCCTATGACATGTGGGGCCCTGCCCCAGGAACGTTTCAAAAAAAATTAAGATTAAAAAGAAAATAATAAAAATATTAATTAGTTAATTAAATTAATTAACTTAACTAATTCTGGTTAATTAAACTAATTAGGATTAATTAACCTAATGACTAATTAACCTAATTAACTACTGTTAATTAACTAACAGAGTATTACAAGTGGGACCCACACATAAGCTTGGCTAAGTCAACAGGACTGTTGACTGCTGACTGGACCTGCTGACTATGCTGTTGACCCAGTTAATGGCCCCATCTGTCAGTTTGACTTAGTCAATCCCTGTTGACTGCCGATGTCAACATGACATCATGCTGATGTCATTAATCCAATTTCGAATTAAATTAAAGGATTAATTAAATTCCAGAAATTAGTAAATCTTTAGAAAATCATATCTTTTAATCCGTAACTCGGATTAAATTATTTTCAACATGAAAGTTGCTCAGAACGACGAGACGAATCCGGATACGCAGCCCGTTCGTCCTCCACACATCCCTAACATACCGAACTTGCAACTTTCCCCCCTCCGGCTCCTCTGCCCGAAAACGCGAAACACCAGGGATACTTTCCCGGTTGTTTCCCCCGTTCACCGGTATCACCTCATACCGCGTTAGGGCACGCCTAGCATCACGCTTTGCTTTGTCATGCATCGCTATGCATCTGTTTGCTTAATATTTATTGTTTCTTCCCCCTCTTCTCTCGCTAGACACCGAGACCGACGCCGCTGCTACCCAGTACGACTACGGAGTTGACGACCCCTCTCTCTTGCCGGAGCAACCAGGCAAGCCCCTCCCTTGATCACAGATATCGCCTACTCTTCTCTATACTGCTTGCATTAGAGTAGTATAGCATGTTACTGCTTTCCGTTAATCTTATCCTGATGCATAGCCTGTCATTGTTGCTACAACTGTTGATACCTTACCTGCAATCCTAAATTCTTAGTATAGGATGCTAGATTATCATCAGTGGCCCTACACTCTTGTCCGTCTGCCATGCTATACTATTGGGCTGTGATCACTTCGGGAGGTGATCACGGGCATATACTATATACTTTACACTATTTACATTACCGTTGATACTGTTTGGAGATGGGGGCTGAAGGGGCAGGTGGTTCCACCCAGGTAGTGGTGGGCCTGGGTTCCCGACGGCCCCAGGCTGTTACTTTGAGGCGGAGCGACAGGGCAGGTTGAGACCACCTAGGAGAGAGGTGGGCCTGGCCCTGGTCGGCGTTCGCGGTTATTTCAAGATAACACATTTAACGAGATCTTGGTATTTGATCTGAGTCTGGCCATTGACCTATACGCACTAACCAGCTACGCGGGGACAGTTATGGGCACTCGACGTCGTGGTATCAGCCGAAGCCTTCGTGACACCAGCGACTGAGCGGCGCGCGCTGGATTGGAACGTAAGCTTGCTCTTGTATTAAGGTGGCTAGTTCTGCTTCCGGCCGCCCTCGCAACGTGCAGGTGTGCAATGGGTGATGGGCCCAGACCCCTGCGCCATTGGATTTAGACCGGCGTGCTGACCTCTCTGATGTGCCTAGGTAGGGTTGCGACGTGTTGATCTTCCGAGGCCGGACATGACCCAGAAAAGTGTGTCCGGCCAAATGGGATCGAGCGTGTTGGGTTATGTGGTGCACCCCTGCAGGGAAGTTAATCTATTCGAATAGCCGTGATCTTCGGTAACAGGACGACTTGGAGTTGTACCTTGACCTTATGACAACTAGAACCGGATACTTAATAAAACACACCCTTCCAAGTGCCAGATACAACCGGTGGTCGCTCTCTCACAGGGCGACGAGGGGAGGATCATCGGTTAGGGTTATGCTATGCGATGCTACTTGGTGAACTTACCATCTACTCTCTTCTCCTACTGCAAGATGGAGGTTACCAGAAGCGTAGTCTTCGATAGGACTAGCTATCCCCCTCTTATTCCGGCATTCTGCAGTTCAGTCCACATATGATAGCCTTTTCCATTTGATACCAATGCATACATATGTAGTGTAGTTCCTTGCTTGCGAGTACTTTGGATGAGTACTCACGGTTGCTTTGCTCCCCCTTTTCCCCCTTTCTATACTCGATTGTTGCGACCAGACGTTGGAGCCCAGGAGCCAGACGACACCGTCGACGATGACTACTACTACTCGGGAGGTGCCTACTACTACGTGCAGCCCGCTGACGACGACCAGGAGTAGTTTAGGAGGATCCCAGGCAGGAGGCCTACGCCTCTTTCGATCTGTATCCCAGTTTGTGCTAGCCTTCTTAAGGCAAACTTGTTTAACTTATGTCTGTACTCAGATATTGTTGCTTCCGCTGACTCGTCTATGATCGAGCTCTGGTATTCGAGCCCTCGAGGCCCCTGGCTTGTAATATGATGCTTGTATGACTTATTTTATTTGTAGAGTTGTGTTGTGATATCTTCCCGTGAGTCCCTGATCTTGATCGTACATGTTTGCGTGTATGATTAGTGTACGATTGAATCAGGGGCGTCACAGGACATCTCCAGTGCTTAGCATATCTGGTTATCAGTATTACCTGGTCCTCCTCGATGATTATAGTCACTTTGTATGGACGTTCCAGCTTCGCCACAAGTCTGATGTGCTACCCACTATCCGCGCCTTCACTACATTCATACACAACCACTTTCGTCTATCCATCCTTACTATCCAAACTGATAATGGCAAGGAGTTCGACAATCATGCATCGCGCCAATTCTTCTCCTCACTAGGCATAGTGCTCCGCTTATCATGTCCCTACACATCGCCATAGAACAGACGCGCCGAGCGCATACTCCAGACACTCAATGACATCGCCAGATCACTTCTTATTCACGCACATATGTCGTATCCCTACTTGGCCGAAGCCCTCAATACCGTCACCTTCCTCCTCAACCGACGTTCGTGCCGGCCGCGCCACAACCAAACACCTTTCTTCCTACTCTATGGTGTTCACCCCACCTACACCACCCTGCGTGTCTTCGGTTGTCTGTGTTTTCCAAACCTAGAAGCCACCGCACCCCATAAACTCGCGCCTCGCTCGGCCCCCTGCGTCTTCCTAGGGTACACCGCAGACCACAAAGGCTACCGATGTCTCAACCGTGCCACTGGCCGCGTTATCACATTTCGCCATGTCGTCTTCGATGAACATAACTTTCCCTTTCACGCAGAACATACAAGCCCCGCACCGGTCGCTGATCACCTCGACGCACTCCCTACCATACCCACGCGACCTCGTTCCCAGCCCTCACCAGCGCTCGCGTATGCCCCGGCCGCCACCGATACCACGCCTGCCTCCCAATCCCCGTCCGACTGCCCTACCGCGCCAGCCCCTCCCACCCCACACCATGTCATGCCGAACGCCTCCCCGCCAGCCCAGTCACCACCACAGTCTGCCACGGTCACCCCCCCTCGCCACCACAGGCACCACGACACCAACCCCCTCTTGTACCTACACACACAATGCAGACAAGAGCTCAGGCTGGCAAATTCTTCCTCAATCCCAAGTATGCACATCACCACGTCGCTACTACTCCCTCCACCATCTCACCCATCCCCAAAACCACGCGTGAGGCTATGCGAGATCCTTGTTGGCTTTCTGCTATGCAGGTAGAATACAGGGCTCTCATGGAGAACCGGATGTGGCGCCTCGTCCCTCAGCCTCGCGGCGCCAACATCGTCACCGGCAAATGGCTCTTCCGCCACAAGCTCAAGTCCGACGGCTCGCTCGAACGCTACAAGGCACGCTGGGTGGTGCGCGGCTTCTCGTAGCGCCCCGGCGTCGACTTCGACGAGACATTCTCTCCGGTGGTCAAGGCGGCCACCATCCGCGTCGTGCTCACCATCGCCGCCACGCGCCAGTGGCCAGTGCACCAGATGGACGTCAACAACGCGTTCCTCCACGGGCATCTCTCTGAGCAGGTCTACTGCCAGCAGCCGGCCGGCTTCGTCGACACGGACCGACCTGAGCACGTGTGTCTGCTGGACAAGTCCCTCAATGGGCTCAAGCAGGCGCCGCGGGCGTGGTTTGGGCGGTTCGCCACCTTCGTCCACAGCCTCGGCTTCACCAGTTCGCGGGCGGATCCGTCGCTCTTCGTGCTCCACTCCGACGCCGGCACTGCATATCTACTGTTGTACGTTGACGACATTGTGCTCACCGCCTCGACGCTGGCGCTTCTTCGACACCTCCAGCAGCTCTTGTCGACCGAGTTCTCCATGAAAGACCTCGGGCCTCTACACTACTTCGTCGGGATCGCCGTCACTCACACCGCGGATGGCTTCTTCCTCTCCCAGAGCAAGTACGCCGACGAACTACTCGAGCGCGCCAACATGCAGGGCTGCAAGCCGGTGCCCACGCCAGTCGACACGCGCGCCAAGCTGTCCGCCAGTGATGGTGCCCCCGTCTCCGATGCCTCCGAGTACCGCAGCATCGTCGGTGCCCTCTAGTACATGACCATGACTCGGCCCGACATCGCCTATGCCGTCCAACAGTGCTGTCTGGTGATGCATGACCCCCGCGACGTCCACCGTGCGCTGGCCAAGCGCATCCTGCGCTACCTACACGGCACCACATCGCATGGGCTCCATCTCCGACGGTCCGGCTCCCTCGACCTCGTCGCCTACTCCGACGCAGACTGGGCCGGCTGCCCAGACATGCGCCGATCGACGTCCGGCTACGCTGTGTACCTCGGCGACTCGCTTGTATCATGGTCCTCCAAACGATAGGCGACGGTGTCTCGCTCGAGCGCCGAGGCAGAATACCGCGCAGTTGCGAACGCGGTCGCTGAGAGCTGCTGGATCCGTCAACTTCTTGGCGAGCTCGCTGTACCTCTACCTCGCGCCAGCGTCATCTTCTGCGACAACATCTCGTCCGTCTACATGGCGGCCAACCCCGTCCACCATCGCCGGACCAAGCACATCGAGCTCGACATCCAGTTTGTGTGCGAGAAAGTGGCGTTGGGTGAGCTGCGTGTTCTCCATGTGCCAACCTCCCAACAATTCGCCGACGTGCTCACCAAAGGACTGCCCACGGCGGCGTTTCAAGATTTCCGGTCCAGCTTGTGCGTCTGGCCGCCGGACGCTCAAACTGCGGCGGGGTGTTAGCAGTTCTCTCCACTCTCCCACGTACTGCATGCATCTACCCACGATCCCATGCACGTACTAGAGCTACGCTCTCTCTCTCTCTGTTGTACTGGCGCTCCGCGCCCCTGTTGTACTGGCGCCCTGCGCCTATATATTCTTGGCAATGGCAATGGCAGCACTTAAGGTGCTTTGCTCTCCCTCTGTACCGATCCACAAGCATCCTCATGGACTCCAGGGAGCTCGGTGACGAAGAACGCTGTGACCACCCGACGTGGACCAAACGGGAGCGGTGCAACGCTGCCGACTTCCACCTCGCCGTCTGTGACCCGCTGTCCAGCAGATACGTCTTGCTTCCAACCATACCTGAGGACCTCGCCGCCCAACCGCAGGATCGCCTCCATGGATTCGGGCCCGTGCTTGCTCCCAACACCAGGGACGACGGCGAGGAAGAGCCCTTCAAGGTGATATGCATAGCAAGATACATGATGAAGCTTGTCCTCTTTGTGCTCCCGGCCACAACTATGCAATGGTCTATGCTCGAGCCTCCCACCTCACCTTCGTTGGAACGCATGTCCTGTTTTGACTGCGTGCGCTGCTGCTTCTACTGGACACGGCCTTATGGCTGGAGTGACCATTTGATGGTGCTGGACACACGCACTTTGAGGTTTTCCACTGTCGACCTTCTCACCGGCTACCATCTGGAGCTCAGCGATCTGCCTGACGAGTGCTTTGCCCATCGTCACGCAAATGCCGTTGTGATGGGCCGAGAAGGAGTCCTTGAGATGTTTTCCCTTGTCGGTCAACATGGATCCTTTGCCCTCTACCATACCTCTCTGAAGAATAGTTCGCAGCAGTGGAAGCTAGAGAAGATCATACAGCTTCCTGGGCAGTATCATTCCATTTGCACAATGCGTGCAGCCGAGGGATTCTTGTTCTTCCGAGGCTCTCCAGAAGGTATTCATGTTGGGAATGTGGATTGCTACTCAATGGAGGTCAAGACTTATGAAATTACCAAAGTCCGCACAAAGATGGAGAATACCTTCAATCCCACACGTGCCCTCCCATACTTTAGCTTCCCACCGCTGTTATCAGAACCAACTATCTGATGAACTGGTAAGCCTAAATATTGCCATTGGGTTCATGCATTGCTTGTTCTGCTCACATGATTATGTTGAAAATTAGTTATTGTTCTATTGGGCCTGGCTACCTTGTGAAACTAGCTAGGAGAGGTACCTAATTGATGGTTTTAAGCTGATGTCTTAGTACTCTTTATTTACCTTGTTCTGTTTTCCAGAGCAGAGTTAACATGTTATGGTCTTCACTGCAATAAGATGGCTATAGGATTCTTGGGAAGCACGAATAAGCTTTTGCTCCTTTGTTCTTAAGCTATATTTTACTCTGTAATTTTGCAAATAGGAAAGATTCCCATGGTTATATAGAAAGTTAATTATTGTTCTATTGGGCTTGACTACGTTGTTTTTTTACGGAGGCTTGACTACCTTGTCAAACTAGCTAGGACAAGTAGTCAATTCATGGTTTTTTTATTGTCTATCTGCATGCATGTTTAACTCCCATGTATGTGATTGAGAATGCTAGCTGAGAAGAAAAATTACAGACTAGCTTCGACAGCTGGTTTTTATTGCTCCATATCTTTGGAGAGAAGATGGCTTTCGCACTTGCATCTTTATGTAGGAGTACATCGTTAGTCATACTTAGCACTTACTACACATTGTTCATTCAGTTGAATGAAGATATTCAAAACAAGAATGTTGCATAACCTGTAAGTTGATGTTTGAAGGCTCTGAACCTTATTTGCCATGTTCTGTTTCCAAGAACAGATAGGGTTCACCTTGTTATGGTCTGCCAATTTTTGTGTATATTGCTTCCAAACTGCAAAATGAGCAGCGGGTGCACCTTTCTTCTTAAGCTATGTTGTACTCTGTGGTTTAGCACATGGGTCCTTCCTAAGAAATTGGGATAGGGAAATTTCCCATTGCATCAACTGCAGTTGCTTCAGTTTTCTAACGAAATGCATTTATGCAGATCTGAGCTTGCTTGCTAGTCGTTTTGGTCTTGCTTGGGCGATCTACACCTGGGGTTGGATGGCGGATGTTCAAGATTGTGCTGATGTGGTTTCATATGTCTGCATTAGTATGATTGTAAGCAGGATATGCTGTCAGCAAGTTGAGTTTGACCAACAGTGAGGTCTAAGACTCCGGTTTATATTATGTACTGATGTTTGTGCTGGAAGACTTCGGTTTATGTCCCCCCTTTTAATCCATCTCCTTAGTCTAGAACTCTAGATGAACACTGAATGTAAGCAGGATATGCTGTCAGCAAGTTGATGCTTTTATCTGCATGAGTGAATGAATTTGTTAATTTCTCTGATTAGGATGCTTCTGATGAGTTCATCTGTAGCCCCGCAATTTCTGGATGTTTTGCGCAAATGATGGCTGGCTGTAATAGAGATGGATATCATACAAGCATCAATTTTCTGAGCTTCAGGTTTTTCACAAAGTTGTTGTCAAATTTGAGTTGAGAGCATCAGGTCCTCTATCAATATTCTTGGAAATTCCAGAAACCTTCCTTTCCATGTTCAAAAGGCTGAAAACAGGAGCCATAAAAAGGCGCCTGATACACCCATGAATTTACCAGCTATTCTACCTTGACCACCATTACAATACGCCCACAAATTTGCCAGCTATTCTAAATTTTTCCAGACTTTTCTAGCAACTTATACAAACTTATCTACTAGCACCTAGCTCACCAGATGTGGTTCCTGGTTCCTGTTGTGTGCCATCATTGGTCCGCAAAAATATTCATACTGAACCACAAAGTCCAAAGTATAATGTGCACAGAGTGTTCACAGCTTTCAGCCTTAAATAGATCATAGAGGATTCACAGAGCTTAAATAGATCATAGAGCATTCACAGCTGCTGTGTTCAATGAAGTTATTTTTTCCACAACTATTATCCACACCACATGCAGGAGGAAAGACTATTCTTCCCTCGATGTGGCTCCCAAGTTTGAAACTTCAATCTAGTACTCTGATTCCCCTCCTAGGATGGGATGCAGGACACACACTGTTTT
>NC_041392.1:740896967-740898953 GCF_002162155.2 Triticum dicoccoides | reverse complement strand
TTTTTTTGCCCAGACACAAATTTTCCAACAAAAGGTATGTTGCAAAGATTTGTTATCCACCTTGTATATACTACTCCCTCCGTCCCATAATGTGAGACGTTTTCCCTCCGTCCCATAATGTGAGACGTTTTCATAATGTAAACGTCTTACATTATGGGACGGAGGGAGTAGCTAATTGTCTATGGCATGCAACGCCGACATACATATTCTAGTGGTTCAACATCGACCGTGTCCGACATATACCTCACACCCATCTTATTCTAGATTTTGGTAAGATTTTCTTTGGTTTGAGCGTGGATAAGGGAAGGCAAAGAAATTTGGATTTATTAGTTTTTGGTAACATTTGATTTGATTTGTGCAATAATCCTAGATGCACAGAGCAACATACATTTTGATTTTATTTGGTCTGCTTGCTGCCACCATCATCACCTCCATCTTGATAATTCTTCGTCCCTCTTGGAGGCATGGGTTCTGCAGCTAAGTTAGTATTTGTATGTGGATAGATGTAGTATAAGTTGGGAACTTATGACTAGTACATGAAAATTTCCAGGGGTATTGTTGTGAGGTGGATGTGGAGTACCAAAATGAGTTGGTCAATTTCTGAGCACATATGGATGCCCTGTATTTGCGAGTTCGGTGCAATTTTTTCTTATCTACTCCTAATCTGGTACCCAAGCAAGTAACTTTTCCCAAGTGTGGTTTCTGAATCTCTGAATCTGAACTGTCCTGTAATCCCTTCCTTCCAGTTTCGGTTGCTTTTCATCAAAATACTGACAAATTATGTTTGAGGCTTGGCAATGGTATTGTTGATGGCCTGATAGGCATCGGGGAAGGTACCTTTACAAGCTTATTTGATGGTATCGATCTATTGTAAGTCTGTCAGTGACATATTCATGGTATGGGAATTGCTGTGAAGTGGACGAGCATGCTATTTTGTGGAGTAACAAAACGAGTTAGTGCTGTCCATTCACTCGAGCTCAATGCATTTATGTTTACCTATTCGAAAATCTTGTACGGTAGCAAGTAACTTTTCCCAAGTTTATAGAGAACTAGATCATACCCCGTGCGTTGCTGCGGGATTAGATGAATGAAATGGAAATATGACTTCAATGTTGATCAAATGCATTTAAGTTTGTGGTGTTGATGATGTTAGATATCCAATGGGATATTCATATTTACATTGACAATGTTGAACAAATAGACATGTGCACACACATAAAGAGATTTATCACTAATGTGTAGGGATTCCGTTCTTCAGTATTTAGGTTGGCTTGCAAGAGCACTGAAATAATTATCCTCTATGTAATCATAGGTTACAGCAGGTTGTTTAAGGCGCTTATAAATTTTTTTTCATATGCACTGTAGTTTATATCAATAACTGAACCAAGATATGTTGTACTCAGGTTTCTGCTGAAACTTCAATCACAACTTATAATTAATTAAATACTGAAGTGATCTAGGAAATGAACTGAATGGTGTTTATTTACCAAATTATTTATCAAAAAAAGTACTACACCTCAGATCAATGACACAGAAAAAATATCAAAAGCTCCAACATTTCCAACAGCTAGAAAATCAAGAGCGAACTATGCCACAGAAGCAAATATGGTAGCGGTGACGAACAGGGAGCTGCTGAATCCTTCTTTTAGGCCGATGGTGACAGCCTATATATATACCTAAATTGCCATCTTATCACTTTGAATTGTAGCATGCTTAATTTGGACATCTACCGCACAATCGAGAAAGTTCAAGGGGCTGATAAAAATATCCTTTGATGGAAAGTATATGTCTCACATTGAACTGCTTTCTTCAGAACTACATATCAAACTCTTATGGCCATTGTGTTAAAAAATAAATCTTATGGTCATTATATGTTTACCCCATAAGGTACCATGTTCCTGGTTCGTCTAAATTTGACAGACTGGTGTAAGCACATTATTCCCCGCTTTTCACACCTACAGAAAACTACAAATATGATGTCAATGT
>NC_041392.1:740890914-740896701 GCF_002162155.2 Triticum dicoccoides | reverse complement strand
GAATTTGGTATTGGAGCTAGCTATCCTGAGAGACTACTTTAGTAATCTAAACACTCTTATATTTCTTTACAGAGGGAGTACAAAATATACAAGTAGCTCTCAAGACATGCTATACCACAAAAATCTATTGCAAATTTTCCTTCTTCCAGGCGTGTTGTTGTACTATATGAAATCCTCATGTTCACTTAAATATCGATGTGTTGCAGACCATTGTTTTCCCCATTGATCAGTAGCACTGAAATACAGTCCCCCAAATGATTAATGAGTAACTTGTCCAAGTCAACAAATCAGTCACTATGCAATGGTTCATCTAAACTGTCCTATCGTAAATCCCTTCCTTCTTGTATCGATTGCTTTTTGTTGGAATATTCATTGGCTACTGACTAACTAAATATGTTTATTGCAATATCAATGAATTACAAATACAAAAAATCATTTAAGTGAAAAAGAATACTATGCAATAATCTACTAAAAATGGATATTCTCAAATAATACTAAGAAAATAGTATTGATTTCTATTTATTTTAATATGTGCGCCTTTGTTTAGAGGATTCTATGTCTAATTATTCAAAAGTCCTTGATGCAGTTGCGAAATCCGCACAATTCCCTCTTCACGTATGGTTACTCGATGCTATGGAAGGACCCACTCCTATTTCGGCTCTTATACACGCAACAATTATGGTTGCTGCGGGAATTTTTCTTCTAGCTCGACTTCTTCCTCTTTTCATATCTTTACCTTTGATAATGAGTTTTGTGCCCAGGCAACGGCATCTGTGGCGGGCATGGTGAAGACGAAGCATTGGACGATATATAAGATGGTTTATTCGTTGCTGGTTGCTATGCCCCGGTGACTGAAAAGACCATTGGAATAAGATTATTTTCTCCTGAAGAACCTTGATGCTATCCGTGGATATATAGTTATGCTGGTTCACTACTTCAGATTGCCAAGCTGCACTAGTTTTCCTTGATGATTGTTATTTATTTATTTATTTATTTTCTTCTCATTCATGTAAGTATTACTAGCTCTTCCTGTGATTGGTACACAGTAACTGTATACACATGTTCTTCTCATTCTTTTTCTTTACTACACATGTTCGATTCACACAGATTGGAAGAGAACAGTATATATTCCCTTCGTTCTATATTACTTGTCGCTGATTGGTACACAGTGACGAGTAATATGGAACGGAGGGAGTATTTCTAAACGCAATGCTACTTCACACAGATTGATTTTCATGACATTTGATTCGCTACCTGCATGCAAGAAATCCGCTGTACATGTAACAACAATGGTAAAAAAAAATCTACTATATGTAAAGACGGTAAAAAAGAATAAAGAGAAATAAAAAATGGGTGCATTCCGAGAATTGAACTCGGGACCTCTCGCACCCTAAGCGAGAATCATACCACTAGACCAAATGCCCTCTGATGTTTATTTTTCCTAACGATCCCTCTTGATCCTACTCTAATTTTGTTTTCCCTTTTTGGATGGATCGGCTCGCTCGTCAGGCAGGAGCTTAAACAAGTGGAGTAAGAACTAGCGGCTGTTGTTGATTAATCAAGTAGCGATCTGAATCTGAGATTAAGCCACACCCACATCGATCCATCTCTACCGTCAAGCAGCAGCTAGCTAGCTGCATCAGTCGATCCATCAGCATTGCTTGATTGATCTGGCATCCATGCACGACCGATCCTGATTTTGAGCCAGACTGTGCAGCGCACGTCCCGGCCGTCGTCCAATCATCAACCCATCTGTATGTTATCTGCACACCTGAACTGAACTTCATCTTGCTGCTTCTGAAGCTGAGTTGAGCTGAAGCTAAATTGTATGCGCAGAAGAAGAGATCAACGAGAGCTACACGGTTTCACGTACGATGAGCAGCAGGGCTAGGGACGAGGGGCTGCACGCACGATGAGCAGCATGGCTTAGCTTGTCTTTGTCAGTTTGTTATACTGCCTCAACTCTGAAATTTTTCAATAAGGGCCTCAACTCTGAAATGAACCGATGCTTCAAAATTTTGATCAAAGGAAGCCATGGAGAGAGGGAGCTCTGATGGAGGCTTACAGGATGGGATGTGTTGCAGGAAGACTGAAAACTATAGGGTGTGGTGCTCGGTGGCGGCTGCGAGGGTTTGTAATGGAGACCGACAGTGCACGACGATGGATATAACAACCCAAGTACACAACAACACTGGCAGCCAGGAAACACGAAGGGTCGGATTTATTAGATGAATTTAAACGAGTCAAATAAAGCAGCCATTCAGTGACAAATATTGGTCATTTTTTGTCTCTAGGACACAATATCACAGGCGGGTCATTTTTAGACTGCTCTGTAATGAGAATTCTGCCAAGCCACAAATTTTCTATCATTGATGCGCCTGAGTCGGACGGTCAGTGATAATGCTCATCACTAACGCGTGGTCAGTGGCCCATCAATGATGAGTGGTCAGAGCTTTCGAATCTATAGTAGTGAGAAGTTGTGTCGGCTTGGTATCTTGAAAGTGCTCATATGCGTAGAATGTGTGTGTGTGTGTGTGTGTTTTCAAAGAGGTGAGTGTACGTGTATGTTGTTGGATATCTCACACTTTTACCATCAAAGTAGACCTTTTGTATTTGTTTTCTATGTTCTTTTGTAGCGCACAAAGCATGACAACTTATCTTGTTTTGTTTATCTCATCTTAGTCAATCACAACTGATCAAACATGGAAACTTTTTGATAGATGAAATGGATTCTTTCTTTTTCATGTACTTTTTGGCCTTGGTTTTTTGTTATCCGGTTGGTGAAAGACTTTCAAAATCATAGTAATATGAGAGTTAGTGCAATAGGACAACAATGCAACATTCACGGGCTCAACACGGGGCTTTCACATTGTCACTCTGAGTTGGCAAGGGTTGATTGGATTAAGGGGGGAGATTGGCCCCACCCACCTGAAAATCAGGGGGGCGGGTTTAATTAAATGAAAGCAGCCCGTAAAAGCATGTAAACAGCCGTGTGTTTAGCATTTTTGGGATTTGAGCCTGTTCCTTCCAGCGATGTGGTTTTTGTTCAAGTATTTTTTTACTAGTTTGGTACAAAATTAGTGTATTTATGGGCCTCACCGATAGGAGCAAGGCTTGTGTCCGGCCCATTCATTTGGATGGCTTGATGGGCTTTGAAGGATGGCATTGCGAAGCGTGAAGCTTAACATCATGGGGAAATCATCAGCACGGTATGACATGTCTCGCTCCCGTGATATCGGGAGCGATATTGGAGGAACGTCATGCGCTATCGCGCCCAATTTGGTAGGTTTAAATGGACGCCAAATTTATAGATGGGCACAATTAAAGTCGGGTCAAAGATTTGCTAGATATTCGACCGCGTTCACAAGTACTAAATAAGGCAATCTTCTTCGTACTTGTCACAGTAAACTCTTACCAAATCACGGTAACCCCTCCACTATAAATCCACCCCTCCTCCCTCACCGAAACCAGCAACTTTCTTTTCCTTCGCTGGTTTTATCCTCTCGCCAGCAATGCCTTGCAAAGTGACCCTCCAATACATCCCCCATGACTCGACCCGGCGTGATAGATTCAAGAAGCGCCTCAAGGGCCTGATGAAGAAGGCGGATGAACTAGCCATCCTGTGCGATGCCAAGACCTGCGTACTGGTGTACGAAGAGGGCAAGGCGGCGCCAGAGGTGTTCCCTTCCCACGCCGAGGCAATGGATATCCTGAATCAATTCAAAAGCCTGCCAGAGCTCGAGCCGTGCAAGGAGGCGATGAACCAGGAGAGCTTCATCACCAAGCGCATTGAGAAGCTCCATGACCAGGTCGACAAGACGCGCCACGAGTGCGAGGACAGCGAGATCAGGTACCTCCTTTACAAAATCATGCATGGTGACCCCTCGGTCCTCGTTGGCCTCAACATCGAGCAACTCACCAAAGTTGGCTACAAAGTGGGCGTGCTTCTCAAGAGCATCACCGAACGCATGGCAAAAATCCATTCCCAGGCGCCACCGCCAGCTTCATGTGTCACCACCCGCAACATAGACATGGGGTCTCCCGGTGTTGTATCCGGCACCACCTCAGTAGCAGGAGTGCTGACTTGACATGGTGAGCTTCGGAGGGTGCCTCGACACCCTGGTCTAGAGTGGCTACCCCGGCACCAGCTTCTCTTGCAGCGATATGATGATGAAGATGCAGTTCTTTGATATGGGGTTCAGTTCGATTCGTTTCGCTCCCATGTACCAGGAGGCCAGCTACATGCGCCGATCTCATCTTTTTTTATTTGGCTTTGGTGGTTAGTATGAGACATCCAGTTAATTTCTTGAAATTGTTTTATCCGTCTATGTGCGTCGTTGTAATCATCGTGTTCTTTGAGCCAAATCATATTTAATTCCGATGTAATCATTGAAATTGTTATTCAGTTGATCTCTTCCCTAGGTTGTTTGTTTGATCTCTATTGTTTAGTTGGTCGTAAATCTTGAGTTGCACCTATTTTTTGTGTCAGCGCCATGTTTTCTTAGGCATAGTTGCACTAGCTACGTGCTAGACAATTGATTGACTGCTGAACCTTGGTCGTGTGTTGGGAGAACTAATGTTGGGGCCTTTAGTTTCATGCTATTTTTGGTGTATGCTTTTTTGTGATAGGAACAAGTTGAAGATTTGTTCTCCTAGAGCAAGCTAAATGTGATGGATGACTAATTTTTGCCTGGATAGATATTTGTGAATTAATTATCTTTTGTGACTTAATTACATGGTGACAGCTCGCCAAACGCAAACATCAGAAATAGCGATGATCCACATTGTGCTCTTGTTAGTTGTAGTCATGTTCTCTATTCTTCAGACCATCCTCTGTTGTTCTCTCCTTAGTTGGAGTCATGTTCTCTTTTATTCAGACCAACCTTCATTCTAGAGTCGCACAGGAGGACAACATTTGCTGGTCAAGACGATATCATGGCTGATCCAAGGTGACAAGGAGACATGGTGGCCTCTCGCTCGCCTTCATGCAATCATGCTGGTGGTAGCCGAAATCTTGACTCATTATCGGCGCCATCATGTGGCTTCCCTGAGGCTCTCATAGCACCTATGGCTAGGAGTTTCTCTGCACCTCTCCTTCCCATCAGTCCTCATCGTACCACTTACCTGACCTCCTTGAGCATGTTAGTATGAGATTATGAGCTATTCCCATGATGTGTTGTGGTGTGAACAAGGTTATTTTCTCTCTCAAGATTTTCAAAATAGACCGGTTACCGTATTTCCACTACTTCCCGAGAAAAATTGTTACCTGCTAATTTGACTGAAATTGAACATGAAAAAGGGTCAAATAACATTCATATGTTACTTCTAACTTGTAGCATCCCATTGTGCAGGGGCGGACCCAGAGAGGAAATGATCAGGTGTCCTAGCATATAATCACCCATATATTCCATTTGAAGATGGGGTGTCACACACTAAACTTTGCAAGGAACTTACAAAAAAAAAAGTTTTGCACCTGGTGTCCTGTGCACCCGGGTAGTTAAACATGGGTACGCCCCTGCCATTGTGTGGTGTTATCAATCCTTCGTGTGTGTGTGTGTGTGTCATGGTGTTATTATCGAATCCCGTCCACCTCATGTTTTTGCGTGCTCTCCCTCTCTCTCGTATGGGTCCTTATGGTTTTAAAAAAGCAAAAAAGGAACTTACAAAGAAAAAGTTTTGCACCGGGTAGTTAAACATGGGTACGCCCCTCCCTTTGTGTGGTGTTATCAATCCTTCGTGTGTGTGTGTGTGTGTCATGGTGTTGTTATCGAATCCCGTCCCCCCTTG
>NC_041392.1:740866695-740890542 GCF_002162155.2 Triticum dicoccoides | reverse complement strand
ATATGGGTCCTTCGTGGTTTAAGAAAAAAAAGGAAAAAGTAGGTACATAACAGAGTTTGAACCAGTGACCTGTGTGAAGAGGCGAGGTACACTGACAGCGTGGCCAGGCGCATTTTATGTTGCTAATAGGGCAAAAACTTCGAAGACTTTTCGGAAAGCAGCCCTTCCGTCCCTACCGACAGAAAAGAAGGGCACCCAAAAACAATCGGTGGTACATAGCAGTTCCATATTAAGGTGGAAAGCCGAGTTTGAACCAAGTAGAACGTCAAATGTGATAGACTCACTCAACCGGCACTATATAAGATTATTTGATGCTCTTTTTCCACCAGCCTCGTCTCCTTGTAGAGAAGGGTATATATATCTCCGAATGCAATGTTGTTTGACGGATATTAATTTTCATGGCATCTGATTGGCTTAGCTATACGAACAAATTCTACTACTATATACATGTACAAAAGGAAAAAAAATCTACCATATGTAAAAATGGTTAAAAAAAGAGAAAAAAATAGGGGCATTCCGAGAATTGAACTCGGGACCTCTCGCACCCTAAGCGAGATTCATACCACTAGACCAAATGCCCTCTGATGTTAAATTTTCCGAAAGAAACTATCTAGACACGTGCGAGGGTCAATAATCTGGATCTGAGATCGAGTCAGCCCGCATCCACCAACAAGCGCTAACTCGATCGATGAACTGAGGTACACACATGGTCTCATCGATCCCATCAACTACGGCCGGTGCGAGATGCCGATCGATGGATCAATCCACCAATGGCAGCTAGCATCCAGGACGAGGACGAGGACGAGGACGAGTTTGTTTTGGGATGCATGGATCGTCTCGCGCGTCACGCAGGAGCTTAAACAACTGGATAACTTGTGATTAATCAAGTACAGTAGCGATTTGAATCTGGGACGGCGTACGTTCAGTTCATCTCTTCCCTAGGTTGTTTGTTTGATTTCTGCTATTTGGTTGGTTGTAAATCTTGAGTTGCACCTTTTTTTTCTTGTGTCGGCAGACTTGGCACCATGTTTTCTTGGGCATAGTTGCACCAGCTATGTGTTAGGCAATTGTTCGATTGCTGATATAATTGAAAAAAGAACCTTAGTCGTGTGTTGGGAGATCAAAGGTTGGGGCCTTTAATTTCATGTTATTTTTGGTGTACGCTTTTTTGGGATAGAAACGAGTTGAAGATCCGTTCTCCTAGAGCCAGCTAAATGTGATGGATGGTTAATATTTGCCTACATAAATATTTGTAAATTAATCTCCTTTTGTGACTTACTTACATGGTGACAACTCACCACACGCAAATATCAGAAAATAGTGATGTTCTACATTGTGCTCTCCTTAGTTGTAGTCATGTTCTCTATTCTTTAGATCGCTCTTCTTTGTGCTCTCCTTCGTTGGAGTCATGTTCTCTGTTCTTCATACCATCCTTCATTCATCAGACGCACAAGAGGACAACATTTGCTCATCAAGATGACATCGTGGCCGATCCAAGGTGACAAACAGACATGGTGGCCTCACTCACCTTCATGCTGGTGATAGCCGAAATCTTGACTCGTTGTCGGCGCCATCTAGTGGCTTCCCCGAGGCTCTCAGAGCGCCTATGGCCAGGAGTTTCTCTCCACCTCTCCTTCCCATCAGTCCTCATCGTCCCACTTGTTGGAAATATGCCCTAGAGGCAATAATAAAATGGTTATTATTATATTTCTTTGTTCATGATAATTGTCTATTGTTCATGCTATAATTGTGTTATCCGGAAATTGTAATACATGTGTGAATACATAGACCACAACACGTCCCTAGTGAGCCTCTAGTTGACTAGCTCGTTGATCAAAAGATAGTCATGGTTTCCTGACTATGGACATTGGATGTCATTGATAACGGGATCACATCATTAGGAGAATGATGTGATGGACAAGACCTAATCCTAAGCATAGCTCAAAGATCGTGTAGTTCGTTTGCTATAGCTTTTCCGAATGTCAAGTATCATTTCCTTAGACCATGGGATTGTGCAACTCCCAGATACCGTAGGAGTGCTTTGGGTGTGCCAAACGTCACAACGTAACTGGGTGACTATAAAGGTACACTACAGGTATCTCCGAAAGTGTCTGTTGGGTTGGCCTGAATCGAGACTGGGATTTGCCACTCCGTATGATGGAGAGGTATCTCTGGGCTCACTCGGTAATTCATCATCATAATGAGCTCAATGTGACCAAGTGGTTGATCACGGGATCATGCATTACGGTACAAGTAAAGTGACTTGCCGGTAACGAGATTGAACGAGGTATTGGGATACCGACGATCGAGTCTCGGGCAAGTAACGTACCGATTGACAAAGGGAATTGTATACGGGATTGATTGAATCCTCGACATCGTGGTTCATCCGATGAGATCATCGAGGAGCATGTGGGAGCCAACATGGGTATCTAGATCCCGCTATTGGTTATTGACCGAAGAGTCGTCTCGGTCATGTCTGCGTGTCTCCCGAACCCGTAGGGTCTACACAGTTAAGGTTCGGTGATGCTAGGTTTGTTGAGATATTAGTATACGGTAACCCTAAAGTTGTTCGGAGTCCCAGATGATATTCCGGACGTCACGAGGAGTTCCAGAATGGCCCGGAGGTGAAGATTTATATATAGGAAGTCAAGTTTCGGCCATCGGGAAAGTTTCGGGGGTAATCGGTATTGTACCGGGACCACCGGAAGGGTCCCGGGGGTCCACCGGGTGGGGCCACCTATCCCGGAGGGCCCCATGGGCTAAAGTGGGAGGGAACCACCCCTAGTGGGCTGGTGCGCCCCCCTTGGGCCTCCCCCTGCGTCTAGGGTTGGAAACCCTAGGGTTGGGGGCGCCCCACTTGGCTTGGGGGGCACTCCACCCCCCTTGGCCGCCGCCCCCCCTTGGAGATGGCATCTCCTAGGGCCGGCGCCCCCCCTAGGGGTCCTATAAATAGTGGGAGGGAGGGAGGGCAGCCTCACCCTAGCCCCTGGCGCCTCCCTCTCCCTCCCGTGACACTCCTCCCTCTCCCTGAGCTTGGCGAAGCCCTGCCGAGATCACCGTTGCTTCCACCACCACACCGTCGTGCTGCTAGATCTCCATCAACCTCTCCTTCCCCCTTGCTGGATCAAGTTGGAGGAGACGTCTTCCCAACCGTACGTGTGTTGAACGTGGAGGTGCCGTCCGTTCAGCGCTAGGTCATCGGTGATTTGGATCACGACGAGTACGACTCCATCAACCCTGTTCTGTTGAATGCTTCTGCTCACAATCTACAAGGATATGTAGATGCACACTCCTCTCCCTAGTTTCTAGATGACTCCATGACTTATCTTGGTGATGCATAGAAAATTTTAAAATTCTGCTACGTTCCCCAACAGTGGCATCATGAGGTAGGTCTATGCGTAGTTTCTATGCACGAGTAGAACACAAAGCAGTTGTGGACGTGGATATTGTCAATTTGCTTGCCGTTACTAGTCTTATCATGATTCGGCGGCATCGTGGGATGAAGCGGTCCGGACCGACCTTACACGTACGCTTACGTAAGACTGGTTCCACCGATTGACATGCAATAGTTGCATAAGGTGGCTAGCGGGTGTCTGTCTCTCCCACTTCAGTCGGATCAGATTCGATGAAAAGGGTCCTTATGAAGGGTAAATAGAAATTGGCATATCACGTTGTGGTTTTGGCATAGGTAAGAAACGTTCTTGCTAGAAACCTATAGCAGCCACGTAAAAACTTGCAACAACAATTAGAGGACGTCTAACTTGTTTTTGCAGCATGTGCCGTGTGATGTGATATGGCCAAAAGGATGTGATGAATGATATACGTGATGTATGAGATTGATCATGTTCTTGTAATAGGAATCACGACTTGCATGTCGATGAGTATGACAACCGGCAGGAGCCATAGGAGCTGTCTTAATTTATTTATGACCTGCATGTCAACATAAACGTCATGTAATTAATTTACTTTATTGCTAAAGCGTTAGCCGTAGTAGTAGAAGTAATAGATGACGAGACAACTTCAAGAAGACACGATGATGGAGATCATGGTGTCATGCCGGTGACAACGATGATCATGAAGCCCCGAAGATGGAGATCAAAAGGAGCAAATGATATTGGCCATATCATGTCACTATTTGATTGCATGTGATGTTTATCATGTTTTGCATCTTATTTGCTTAGAACGATGGTCGCTTAAATAAGATGATCCCTCGTAATAATTTCAAGAAAGTGTTCCCCCTAACTGTGCACCGTTGCAAAGGTTCGTTGTTTCGAAGCACCACGTGATGATCGGGTGTGATAGATTCTAACGTCCGAATACAACGGGTGTAAGCCAGATTTACACATGCAATACACTTAGGTTGACTTGACGAGCCTAGCATGTACAGACATGGCCTCGGAACAAGGAAGACCGAAAGGTCGAACATGAGTCGTATAGAAGATACGATCCACATGAAGATGTTCACCGATGTTGACTAGTCCGTCTCACGTGATGATCGGACACGGCCTAGTTGACTCGGATCATGTTTCACTTAGATGACTAGAGGGATGTCTATCTGCGTGAGAGTTCATTGAATAATTTTATTAGATGAACTTAATTATCATGAACTTAGTCTAAAATCTTTACACTATGTCTTGTAGATCAAATGGCCCACGCTAATGTTGCCCTCAACTTCAACGCGTTCCTAGAGAAAACCAAGCTGAAAGATGATGGCAGTAACTATACGGACTAGGTCCGGAACCTGAGGATCATCCTCATAGATGCCAAGAAAGATTATGTTCTAGAAGCACCGCTAGGTGACGCACCCATCCCAGAGAACTGAGATGTTATGAACGCTTGACAGTCATGTGCTGATGATTACTCCCTCATTCAGTGCGGCATGCTTTACAGCTTAGAACCGGGGCTCCAAAGCGTTTTGAGCGACACGGAGCATATGAGATGTTCGAAGAGCTGAAAATGGTTTTCCAAGCTCATGCCCGGGTCGAGAGATATGAAGTCTCCGACAAGTTCTTTAGTTGTAAGATGGAGGAAAATAGTTCTGTCAGTGAGCACATACTCAAAATGTCTGGGTTGCATAACCGCTTGACTCAGCTGGGAGTTAATCTCCCGGATGACGCGGTCATTGACGGAATCCTTCAGTCGCTTCCACCGAGCTACAAGAGCTTTGTGATGAACTTCAATATGCAGGGGATGGAAAAGACCACTCCTGAGGTATATTCAATGCTGAAATCAGCGGAGGTGGAAATCAAAAAGGAACATCAAGTGTTGATGGTGAATAAAACCACTAAGTTCAAGAAAGGCAAGGGTAAAAAGAACTTCAAGAAGGACGGCAAGGGAGTTGCCGCGCCCGGTAAGCAAGCTGCCGGGAAGAAGTCAAAGAATGGACCCAAGCCTGAGACTGAGTGTTTTTATTGCAAGGAAAGTGGTCACTGGAAGCGGAACTGCCCCAAATACTTAGCGGACAAGAAGGCCGGCAACACTATAGGTATATGTGATATACATGTAATTGATGTGTACCTTACCAGTACTCGTAGTAGCTCCTGGGTATTGATACCGATGCGGTTGCTCATATTTGTAACTTAAAGCAGGAGCTGCGAAATAAGCGGAGACTGGCGAAGGACGAGGTGACGATGCGCGTCGCGAATGGTTCCAAGGTCGATGTGATCGCCGTCGGCACACTACCTCTACATTTACCTATGGGATTACTTTTAAACCTCAATAATTGTTATTTAGTACCAGCTTTGAGCATGAACATTGTATCAGGATCTCGTTTAATTCGAGATGGCTACTCATTTGAATCCGAGAATAATGGTTATTCTATTTATATGAGAGATATGTTTTATGGTCATGCTCCGCTGGTGAATGGTTTATTCTTAATGAATCTTGGGCGTAATGTTACACATATTCATAGTGTGAATACCAAAATATGTAAGGTTGATAATGATAGTCCCACATACTTGTGGCACTGCCGCCTTGGTCACATAGGTGTCAAACGCATGAAGAAGCTCCATGCAGATGGACTTTTGGAGTCTCTTGATTACGAATCATTTGACAGGTGCGAACCATGCCTCATGGGTAAAATGACCAAGACTCCGTTCTCAGGAACAATGGAGCGAGCAACCAACTTATTGGAAATCATACATACTGATGTGTGTGGTCCAATGAGTGTTGAGGCTCGCGGTGGCTATCGTTATGTTCTCACCCTCACTGATGAATTGAGTAGATATGGGTATGTCTACTTAATGAAACACAAGTCTGAGACCTTTGAAAAGTTCAAGGAATTTCAGAGTGAGGTTGAGAATCAACGTGACAAGAAAATCAAGTTCTTGCGATCATATCGTGGGGGGGAATACTTGAGTCACGAATTTGCACTAGTAGAAAACGGAGCTTTAGCGCCGGTTCGTAAGGGCCTTTAGTGCCGGTTCCATAACCGGCACTAGGGGGTGGGCACTAAAGGCCCCCCCCCCCATTTAGTACCGGTTCGGCACGAACCGGCGCTAAAGTGCCAACACGTGGCGTGAGCTCGCGCCCTGGTATGGGGGACCTTTAGTACCGGTTGGTAACACCAACCGGTATTAAAGGTTTTTTTTGAAAATTTTGGAAAAAAATATTGATTTTTTTTATTTTTATTTTTTCTGAATTATTTGATGATTTAGTCTCTAATCACCTCTCTTAACTGCTCAAGTGTGGATCACTCATTCCAAATCGCCTGACTTCCCGGCCGGTCACCCATCCTCTCACTCCCCCAGCCTGAGCACGCTTAACTTCGGAGTTCTATTCCCCCTACATTCCAAGTCTGCACTTGTTGTTTTCCTAACAAATGTAAGCTGTCAATCCTATTAACCCTCAGCAGTTTAGCCTGAGCATTAGGTCACACATTTCACCATTTGAGTTTGAAATTATTATTCTAAAAAACAGTAATTATTTAGTAACACTAATATTTCTTGAATAAGTTTGACCATAGTTTGACCACAGTTTGACCATAGTTTGACCAGATTTGACCAAAATTTAAAAAATTGAAATAATTATTTAGTAACACTAATATTCTTGAATAATTATGTAGTAACACTAATACTTCTTGAATAAGTAGTTTGACCAGATTTAACCAATTTTTTTAAAAAACTAAAATTTGACCATATCTTTTTTTTGTTTTGGAATTTGAGGATTCTAAAAAATTGCAAACAGGCCGTAGGTGGTCTCCATCGGATGCGTATTTTCGTGCTGAATTTTTTGATATATTATACGTTTTTTTCCGACATCGTATGCAAAAGTTGTAGCCGTTTTATATTTTCCCTACACTTTTTGCAAAACATGTCCAAATTTAAGTTTTCAAATTTTCATAACTAGTAGATGTAGTAATATAACTACCTCTCGAAGGATTTTATTTTTTGATGTTTTTATCATTTTCTTTTGATTTTTTCAGAACTGAAATGGCGACACACGGGGGGGGGGGTAGAGTTTGAAAATTGCCCTATAGTGCCGGTTTGTGTCACAAACCGGTACTATAGGTCAGACCCCTTTAGTACCGGTTCGTGGCACAAACCGGTACTAAACGTTAGCCCTTTAGTACCGGTTTGTGACACGAACCGGTACTAAAGGTGATCGTGGGGCCCCGGCCTGACGCCAGCCTGCCATCACCCCTTTAGTACCAGTTCGTGGTACGAACCGGTACTAAAGGTTCAACACGAACCGACATTAATGCATAGCCGTTCGAACCGGCACTGATTGTACCATTAGTGTCGGCTCAAATTCAAACCGTCACTAATGTGCTTCATGTTTGACCCTTTTTCTACTAGTGTTGGCACACACTTAAGACAATGTGGAATAGTTTCCGAACATCGTAATCGCACGATGTCTCTTACCGATTTACCGCTGTCATTTTGGGGCTATGCTTTAGAGACTGCCGCATTCACTTTAAATAGGGCTCCGTCGAAATCCGTTGAGACGACACCTTATGAATTATGGTTTGGGAAGAAACCTAAGCTGTCGTTTCTAAAAGTTTGGGGATGCGATGCTTATGTCAAGAAACTTCAACCTGAAAAGCCCGAACACAAGTCGGAAAAATGCGTCTTCATAGGATACCCTAAAGAAACTATTGGGTATACCTTCTACCTCAGATCCAAAGGCAAGATCTTTGTTGCCAAGAATGGATCCTTTCTAGAGAAAGAGTTTCTCTCGAAAGAAATAAGTGGGAGGAAAGTAGAACTCGATGAAGTATTACCTCTTGAACCGGTAAGTGGCGCAGCTCATGAAAATGTTCCTGAGGTGCCTGCACCGACTAGAGAGGAAGTTAATGATGATGATCATGAAGCTTCAGATCAAGTTGCTACTGAACTTCGTAGGTCCACAAGGACACGTTCCGCACCAGAGTGGTACGACAACCCTGTCTTGGAAATCATGTTGTTAGACAACGGTGAATCTTCGAACTATGAGGAAGCGATGACGGGCCCAGATTCTGACAAATGGCTGGAAGCCATGAAATCCGAGATAGGATCCATGTATGAAAGCAAAGTATGGACTTTGACTGACTTGCCCGATGATCGGCGAGCCATAGAAAATAAATGGATCTTTAAGAAGAAGACAGACGCGGATGGTAATGTAACCATCTATAAAGCTCGGCTTGTCGCTAAGGGTTATCGACAAGTTCAAGGGGTTGACTACGACGAGACTTTCTCACCCGTAGAGAAGCTGAAGTCCGTCCGAATCATGTTAGCAATTGCCGCATTCTATGATTATGAGATATGGCAAATGGACGTCAAAACGACAATCCTTAATGGTTTCCTTAAGGAAGAATTGTATATGATGCAGCCGGAAGGTTTTGTCGATCCTAAGAATGCTGACAAGGTGTGCAAGCTTCAACGCTCAATCTATGGGCTGGTGCAAGCATCTTGGAGTTGGAACATTCGTTTTGATGAGATGATCAAAGCATTTGGGTTTACGCAGACTTATGGAGAAGCCTGCATTTACATGAAAGTGAGTGGGAGCTCTGTAGCATTTCTCACATTGTATGTGGATGACATACTATTGATGGGAAATGATATAGAATTCTTGGAAAGCATAAAGGCCTACTTGAACAAGTGTTTTTCAATGAAGGATCTTGAAGATCTATAGAGATAGATCGAGACTCCTCATTGGTCTTTCACAGAGTACGTACCTTGACAAGATATTGAAGAGGTTCAAAATGGATCAATCAAAGAAGGGGTTCTTGCCTGTATTGCAAGGTACGAGATTGAGCACGGCTCAATGCCCGACCACGGCAGAAGATAGAGAAAAGATGAGTGTCGTCCCCTATGCCTCGGCCATAGGGTCTATCATGTAAGCTGTGCTGTGTACCAGACCTGATGTAAACCTTGCCGTAAGTTTGGTAGGAAGGTACCAAAGTAATCCCGGCATGGAACACTGGACAGCGGTCAAGAATATCCTGAAGTACCTGAAGAGGACTGAGGATATGTTTCTCATTTATGGAGGTGACGAAGAGCTCGTCGTAAAGGGTTACGTCGATGCTAGCTTCGACACAGATCTAGATGACTCTAAGTCACAAACCGGATACGTGTATATTTTGAATGGTGGGGCAGTAAGCTGGTGCAGTTGCAAGCAAAGCGTTGTGGCGGGATCTACATGTGAAGCGGAGTACATGGCAGCCTCGGAGGCAGCACAAGAGGCAATCTGGGTGAAGGAGTTCATTACCGACCTAGGAGTCATACCCAATGCGTCGGGCCCGATGACTCTCTTCTGTGACAACACTGGAGCTATTGCTCTTGCCAAGGAGCCCAGGTAAACTACATACGGACCTGAATGTGGCAGATCCATTGACTAAATCTCTCCCTAGAGCAAAACATGATCAACACCAGAACTGCATGGGTGTTCGATTCATCACAATGTAACTAGACTATTGACTCTAGTGCAAATGGGAGACTGTTGGAAATATGCCCTAGAGGCAATAATAAAATGGTTATTATTATATTTCTTTGTTCATGATAATTGTCTATTGTTCATGCTATAATTGTGTTATCCGGAAATCGTAATACATGTGTGAATACATAGACCACAACACGTCCCTAGTGAGCCTCTAGTTGACTAGCTCGTTGATCAAAAGATAGTCATGGTTTCCTGACTATGGACATTGGATGTCATTGATAACGGGATCACATCATTAGGAGAATGATGTGATGGACAAGACCCAATCCTAAGCATAGCTCAAAGATCGTGTAGTTCGTTTGCTATAGCTTTTCCAAATGTCAAGTATCATTTCCTTAGACCATGTGATTGTGCAACTCCCAGATACCGTAGGAGTGCTTTGGGTGTGCCAAACGTCACAACGTAACTGGGTGACTATAAAGGTGCACTACGGGTATCTCCGAAAGTGTCTGTTGGGTTGGCACAAATCGAGACTGGGATTTGTCACTCCGTATGACGGAGAGGTATCTCTGGGCCCACTCGGTAATGCATCATCATAATGAGCTCAAAGTGACCAAGTGGTTGATCACGGGATCATGCATTATGGTACGAGTAAAGTGACTTGCCGGTAATGAGATTGAGCGAGGTATTGGGATACCGACGATCGAGTCTCGGGCAAGTAACGTACCGATTGACAAAGGGAATTGTATACGAGATTGATTGAATCCTCGACATCATGGTTCATTCGATGAGATCATCGAGGAGCATGTGGGAGCCAACATGGGTATCCAGATCCCGCTGTTGGTTACTGACCGAAGAGTCATCTCGGTCATGTCTGCGTGTCTCCCGAACCCGTAGGGTCTACATACTTAAGGTTCGGTGACGCTAGGTTTGTTGAGATATTAGTATACGGTAACCCGAAAGTTGTTCGGAGTCCCGGATGAGATCCCGAATGTCATGAGGAGTTCCGGAATGGTCCAGAGGTGAAGATTTATATATAGGAAGTCAAGTTTCGGCCATCGGGAAAGTTTCGGGGGTAATCGATATTATACCGGGACCACCGGAAGGGTCCCGGGGGTCCACCGGGTGGGGCCACCTATCCCGGAGGGCCCCATGGGCTAAAGTGGGAGGGGAACCAGCCCCTAGTGGGCTGTTGCGCCCCCTTGGGCCTCCCCCTGCGTCTAGGGTTGGAAACCCTAAGGGTGGGGGCGCCCCACTTGGCTTGGGGAGCACTCCACCCCCCTTGGCCGCCGCCCCCTTGGAAATGGCATCTCCTAGGGCCGGCGCCCCCCTAGGGGTCCTATAAATAGTGGGGGGGAGGGAGGGCAGCCGCACCCTAGCCCCTGGCGCCTCCCTCTCACTGAGCTTGGCGAAGCCCTGCCGAGATCACTGTTGCTTCCACCACCACACCGTCGTGCTGCTGGATCTCCATCAACCTCTCCTTCCCCCTTGCTGGATCAAGTTGGAGGAGACGTCTTCCCAACCGTACGTGTGTTGAACGCGGAGGTGCCGTCCGTTCGGCGCTAGGTCATCGGTGATTTGGATCACGACGAGTACGACTCCATCAACCCCGTTCTCTTGAACGCTTCCGCTCGCGATCTACAAGGGTATGTAGATGCACTCTCCTCTCCCTCGTTGCTAGATGACTCCATAGATTGATCTTGCTGATGCATAGAAAATTTTAAAATTCTGCTACGTTCCCCAACACCACTTACCTGGCCTCCTTCAATACGTAAGTTTGACATTATGAGCGATAACCATGATGTGTTGTGGTGTGAACAAGGTTATTTTTTCTCTCAAGATTTCCGTAACAGACCAGTTTACTGGATTTCCAGTGCTTTGTGAGAAAAAGTGTTACCCTTCTAATTTGCTTGAATTTGATGCCCCTACTAACATCCTCATAACTGAGTTGTACTTGTACTCTAAAATGTCCTAACTAGTCTCCGCTGCATATTTTCTACTAACTTCTATCCCTCTAACCTTATTAAATCTACCAACGAAACCACCTCATGTGCCTCTATAAAAGGGGAAACGCTTTTCATCCGTAGTCCGATAGTAGAAAATTGTCAGACTACTCAACGGTCGTCGATTCAATTAGAATCTGACGCTCATAGATGTGGTTAGTTATGAAAAAAAGAAAAAAAAATCCCATCGGGAAGACGGCAACCTCCCGCAACCCCCGCTTGTAATCGCTCGAGATCCCTCCCGATTTCACTCGCTGCCAACCGAACGCAACACCCCGAGCAAATCCACCTCCCACGCACTACCCTGAACTCGCTGCGGAGATCCCCTTCTACCCTCGTTATCGAGTAGCACGGCCACCTCATCGGCCAGTTCCCTTCGCCTGTTTCTTCCCACTACATCATCTAGTCCACTGATGCGACACCTGGGGACCTCATCCTCATCAGTGGATCTTGCTCCGCCAGGTTATCCATCGGCTGAATCAGCATATGGAGTAGCAATAGTAGAAAAAGGGTCATTTGTCCCGGTTCCGGTTCGTAAGGGCTTTCTGTTCCGGTTTTGGAACTGGGACTAAAAGGTCGTTACTAATGCCTTTGGTCTTTAGTCCCGGTTCTTACACGAACCAGGACAGATGGGCCTCCACGTGGCCGCTGTGGCCAGCCTAGACAGGGGGGACTTTGGTCCCGGTTGGTGACACCAACCGGGACCAAAAGGCGAGCTGAGGTTTTTTTTGAAAGGGGCTGGTTTAGGGGTTTTGGGGGTTAATTTAGGTTGTTATTAGCTAGCTAATAGAGAGAAGTGTCCTCTATTATGCCTAAACATGGCTTAGATTGAAGTGAAGGCAACATGTGGTGCATGTCAAAAGTAATACTAATCCTAACTTAATCAAGTTTGGATTGTACTACTTTCGACATGCACCACATGCATGTTGCCTTCACTTCAATCAAATCCATATTCATTTCACCCGTTGATATATAATAACCCTTCATGCTTGCATCATGCATCATCATATATAATAACAAGTCTACTAATCATCATCATACAACTTGCGATCATATATAATAACAAGTCTACTAATCATCATTATGCATGTACTCGTTATTAATAACAAGTCATACGATCATCATCCTCATAGTAATCGAACCAACTCTACTTAATTGTTCTTAGCACATGATCATCAGTATTAGGTAGGACCTAAATACCCTCTTTAAGGTAAAATAGCATAAAACAATATAGACCCTGACTCTCCATTATGGAGAATGGAGATCATCCTGTCTCCAATTCTTGCGCTTCACTTCCTTTTGCTTTCAAAAACCTCCTTACGACTGTCCATACATTTTTTCCATCCTTTGATTTGCATGTCTCCATTTCTTTTAGAAATCCGGTATGGACAGTTGAGATTCGTAGGATGACCTGGTTGTATGTTCAAAACATTAAGGCTACCTTTCTGATACATCAAATGAGGCACACAATTCTCTGGGATTATCTGTTGGAAAACATAGTAATAACTTCATAGTTAGCAATGATGTATTATTTTAGAAGCATGCAAAAGATGCACGGATGTTGCAATAGTAAAAAATCTTACCAGGGTATCTCCATGGTAGTTACCGTAGTTCAACACGTGCACTAGTGGCACGTATTGACCATAATGTTGAGAAGTTTGATTGTAGATATTGTAATTCTCAATATCAGTACAAAATCCGACCAGATGATTTTTCTCCTGATAAGTTAATTCGGAGCCATCGGTGCAGTGGGTTTTGTCTACTATCTTCCGCACATTCTTTGAAGAATGAAAATAAGCTGTCAACTGTTTTGAAATAAATAATATAAATTAACTAATAACTATGTTTGAGAAACTCACATAGTGGTAGAATTGGAGGCGTATCAACAAGGACCCAAATGTCTTGCTCGATTTCAGGATCACCAAGATCCATGGTGACAAGCATACCCTCATCAAAACCATACATCTTGCAAAGTGCTTCCCATTTTGTGCAACCAAAATGGGTTACGCTCTCAGAATTGTACAACTTTACTTCAAAATCCACACCATGGTGGGTCCTTAGGTGAATTTTCTTTGTTTCGGAACTTTCATGGTCTTCAAAACCCATCCTCTCCAAGACATAGCGTCTTGCATGGCATGGGATAAGCTAGTCGAATTGTGAAAGATGAAAAGTACACATTGAAATATTTGAAGTCGTGCTTAATTATGAAAAAAATAACACTTGTCGTTGTTGCGTACCGTTTCAACATCGAAGGTCTCCTCCAGCTTAATGCTGAAGCATCGATCTTCGTCCAGGTGAGGCATGTCGCACAGACCTCGGTCGTCGTGGCACCAGCCGCACTCCCCCGGGAGACTTTCATCGTCCGAGTATGACATTTCATATGTTCATAATTCAAATATTAAACGTCTACAACTAAATATATGTACTAAAAAACCAAAGTTAGATTATTATTATTCATCACGGGTTGACTATCGGTATGTCTAGTCTTTTCTTGAAAACTCTCAACATGGGAATGAAGGAGAAGCTACCCCCATATATGGTGGAGACTCGACAGACTTAAAGTCAACCCGAGGACTCATATTATAGGACTCATATTGACATGGAGATTTGGCTTGTCTCACCTCGAGGTCGGAGGGGGGTCGGTGATGGGGACGATGACGTGGATGATGGAGGGGGCTCCTAGATTTTTGTAAAAACAAAAACCCTATAAGATATCAAGTAATCAAATGCATACGCCTTGCATAGTGCTTTCCAATTTTAGCATTCAAAGTAGCAGTACTTTTCCAATTTGAGCATTCAATAAGCAAAACCAAATCGTAAAATAAAGTAGTATTCAAATTAGCATGCATTCAATTATAAGCAAAACTACATCATCTCTTGTGTCCACACATCATCGAATATTATCACTAATACTCCTCGAATACTATCATACATATAGCATCGCTAATACAGCTAGAACCGTAGCGCCCGACGGGTATCGACGCGGGCGGTGGACACCCAAAGAGAAGGAACCATCACAGGATCATAGGTCCAGTGAGATCCCTGAAGACCTGCCAGGTATTGTCGAACCTGCCCTCCAACGCAACCATGTAGCGACGGGCGTGCTCGTCCTCCTCGCTGACACGGTGATGTACCACCTCCGTGGCGTCCGGAAGCCTCGGCACCGTCACTGGCCCACGCGACAGCCACCAAACAAGGATCGGGTCAACGATGGGCTGGCTCCTCACCAACCTGCGCGCCCCGGAAGGTAGAACCTCCCAATACCAGCCCGCCAGAGCCCAGTCCCGGACATGGCCCCTCTGATCAAGCCGTCCTCCTCAGCTGAGTCGACGATGAGGATGCGGGGTAGGCATCTTCGACACCGATGCGAGAATAATTGCTTGAACTAAAAAAATAAACTATTTCTATTAATTTTCTTGCTAAAAATAAACTACTTCTATAGTAAAATGAAGTAGTTTTATTAAATCAACTACTTCAACTACTAAGCACTTACTATAAATAAAATAAAGTAGTACTTACTAAAAATAAAGTACTTCTATATATAGTAAAATAAAGTAGTTTTATTAAATCAACTAGTTCAACTACTAATTAAGCACTTACTATATATAAAGTAGTTTTATTAAATCAACTAGTTCAACTACTAATTAAGCATTTACTACAAATAAACTAGTTTAACTAGTTCAACTACTAATTAACCACCTTTGCGGTGTCTGGAAGAAGAAAAAAAAGGAGAAGAAAAAAGGAATAATAGAGGAGAAGATCGAAGAAGAAACTAAAAATCTTTTCTTCTTCTCCTCTTTTTTCTTCTTTTTTCCTCTTCTTATTTATTTCTCCTCCTTTATCCTCTTCTTCTCCTTCTTCTTCTCCTTCTTCCTCTCCTTCTTTTTCTTCTTCTTCTTCCTTCTTTCCTTCTTCATCTTTTCTTCCTTTTCCTTATTTTACTTTTTCCTCTACACTAACCTAAAATTGATATCTACTAACAACCTAAATAAAAACTTAATACATGTATGAAAAAACATATATAAACAAAAAAATGCTATGAACATTATATTCATACATACATAGCGACATCCATTCATCATATAGCTACCACATACATATATACATTATATATATGAAAAAATGCAATGAAGAAAAAAAATACAAATTATATGGAAAACAATGAACAGAGCCGTGGCGGCGACTCACATTGGGGGCGACCGGCAAGGGTGATGGTGGGGGCGGTGGAGGGTGGCCGCGATGGCGGCGGGCGGCAAACGGGCGGAGGGCGACCACGACGGCGACAGCGGCGGGGGCGGAAGGCGACGACGATGGCGGCGTGGGGCGGCTCGGGGGCGGCGGAGGGCGACGGCGGCGGGGGCGGAGGGCGACAACATGGGCGGCGGCGTGGGCAGCCTGGCGGCGTCGAGCTCGCGGCGTCGTCGGGCGGGGGGCAACTGGCGATGAAAACAGAAAATTTTCACAAGTGTTTCTTATATAGTCGAAGCATTGGTCCCGGTTCGTGGAACCAACCAGGACCAATGATACCCTTTAGTCTCGGTTGGTGACACCAACCGGGACCAAAGGTCATGTACTGGAACTGCCGCGATGCGGTGGGATGTTTAGTCCCACCTCGCTAGCCGAGAGGGGCTCAGAGTGATTTATAAGCCCTGCCGAGCCGACCACTTCGAGCTCCTCTCTACTGTAGGCTTACGGGCCTAAATCCACTCTCTCTGCCTGCGGGCCTACTCGGCCTACTGTGGGCCTGCATCCTGGCCCAATTAGCGGGTTTCTAGCCGTATGCAGGCCGTGGTGGCCTAGTAGGCGGCATTTTTTTGCTAGTTTTTTTCTTTCTTTTTTTTAATTTTTTTTCTACTTACAGCAAAATACTTACTAGTTTTTTAATTATTCTTTTTGGTTTAGGTAATAAAAATTATAAACTTTCTATTGGTGCCATTAATTTTCCAATTTGAATAGTTTAAATTTGAATTCTTTGAAATTTGTGTGAATCACTAGTTTGTGATTAACTTTACTATAAAATAGATTTTGGAGTGATTCTTTTTCCTGCTATTTAATATTACTGTGTTTTATCATTGTATTCAAAAACAGTCTTCATTATTTTAGTTTCTAACAAAAAAATAATTATGATAATTATTTTTGATATTAAAGTTTCTAACAAAAAAAGTTCTTTATGAAAATTATTTTTGCTTTTAATGATTTTGAATAGAAAATACTTTGATAATTTTAGTTGCATCAATTTTATATAATTTTAGTTTCAATAATACTAGAGGTTGATTATAATGTTTTGAACAGAAAATACTTTGATAATTTTAGTTTCATATATTTTATTTATGTTATTAAAGTTTATTTTATTGTATTTTATTTTGTTTCTACTTATATATTTTATTAAAGTTTATATTATTTTGTTACTAATTACTTATTTATTTTATTTTATGATAATTATTTTTGCTATTAAAGTTTGTAACAAAAAAGTTCTTTATGAAAATTCTGTGAACTCCTGACTTTTTGTGTGTTCAAAATGCACTGTTCAAAGCCACAACATAAATTTTTAGCCCTTTCTGACTTCATTTGTTATTTTTCATGCATTTACTGATTATTTTGAGCTATAAGACCCTGAAATTGAAAAGCTTTTCAAATGAACTCTGAAAAGGTTGAAAGTTGGCATGGTATCATCATTTCATCCACATAGCATGTGCAAGAAAGTTGAGAGGGTTACGGCAAAAACTGGATGCACTTCGTTTACAAAATGGACAATCTATTTCGAAATATCAGGATTTCATGCGAAAACTTGTCTGTTACAACATGCATTTCAAATGAACTACGAAAAGGTTGAAAGTTGGCATGGTATCATCATAATTGTTGTGGAGAGAAAGTCTTCAATTTTTCTTCGCTTGTGTCCTTTCCTTATTGCGCCGTAACCATGGATAATCTTCATCATTTATCAGGATGCATGGGTCAGCCTTGACTTTGAAGGGAGGAATTTCATGAAACTTTTCATAATCTTCGGACATGTCTGTCTTGCCCTCCACTCCCACGATGTCCCTTTTTCCTGAAAGAACTATGTGGCGCTATGGCTCATCGTATGATGTATTCGCTTCCTTATTTTTTCTTTTTCTCGGTTTGGTAGACATGTCCTTCACATAGATAACCCGTGCCACATCATTGGCTAGGACAAACGGTTCGTCAGTGTATCCAAGATTGTTCAGATCCACTGTTGTCATTCCGTACTATGGGTCTACTTGTACCCCACCTCCTGACAGATTGACCCATTTGCACTTAAACAAAGGGACCTTAAAATCATGTCCGTAGTCAAGTTCTCATATGTCCACTATGTAACCATAATATGTGTCCTTTCCCCTCTCGGTTGCTGCATCAAAGCGGACACCGCTGTTTTGGTTGGTGCTCTTTTTATCTTGGGCGATCGTGTAAAATGTATTCCCATTTATCTTGTATCCTTTATAAGTCAATACATTCGAAGATGGTCCGCTGGACAACGAGTACAGCTCATCACAAACAGTGTTGTTACCTCTGAGACATGTTCCCAACCAACTGCTGAAAGTCCTGATGTGTTCACATGTAATCCAGCCGTCGCACTACTCCGGGTGTTTGGAGCGCAGACTGTTCTTGTGTTAATCGACATACGGGGTCACCAAGGTAGAGTTCTGTAAAACTGTGTAGTGTATTTGAGACCAAGAATATCCGTCCCTGCATATTGTTGAGTCCCCTCCAAGCGTACCTTTTTCCAGTCAGTCTCCCCTCGTACCGCGATTTAGGGAGACCTATCTTCTTAAGGCTAGGAATGAACTCAGCACAAAACCCAATGACATCCTCTGTTTGAGGGCCCATGGAGATGCTTCCTTCTGGCCTAGCGCGGTTACGGGCATATTTCTTTAGGACTCCCATGAACCTCTCAAAGGGGTACATATTGTGTAGAAATACGGGGCCCAGAATGACAATCTTGTCAACTAGATGAATTAGGACGTGCGTCATGATATTGAAGAAGGATGGTGGGAACACCAGCTCGAAACTGACAAGACATTGCACCACATCACTCCTTAGCCTTGGTATGATTTCTGGATCGATCACCTTCTGAGAGATTGCATTGAGGAATGCACATGCTTCACAATGGCTAATCAGACGTTTTCGATAGAAGCCCCCTCAATGCAACCGGAAGCAGTTGCATCATAATCACGTGGCAGTCATGAGACTTTAGGTTTTAAAACTTTTCTCTGGCATATTTATTATTCCCTTTATATTCGACGAGAAGCCAGTCAGGACCTTCATACTAAGCAGGCATTCAAAGAAGATTTCCTTCTCTTCTTTGGTAAGAGCGTAGCTGGCAGGACCTTCATACTGCTTTGGAGGCATGCCGTCTTTTTCGTGCAAACGTTGAAGGTCCTCCCATGCCTCAGCTGTATCTTTTGTCTTCCCATACCCGCCCAAGAAGCCTAGCAGGTTCACCTAAAGGTTCTTCATCACGTGCATCACGTTGATCGAAGAGCGGACCTCTAGGTCTTTCCAGTAGGGTAGGTCCCAAAATATAGATTTCTTCTTCCACATGGGTGCGCGTCCCTCAGCGTCATTTGGAACAGCTAGTCCGCTGGGACCCTTCCAAAGATTACGTGTAAATCATTGACCATAGCAAGTACGTGATCACCAGTACTCATGGCGGGCTTCTTCCGGTGATCTGCCTCGCCTTTGAAATGCTTGACTTTCTTTCGACATTGATGGTTGGTCGGAAGAAATCGACGATGGCCCAGGTACACATCTTCCTGCATTTGTCCAGGTATATACTTTCGGTGTCAGCTAAACAGTGCGTGCATGCGTGGTATCCCTTGTTTGTCTGTCCTGAAAGGTTACTGAGAGCGAGCCAATCGTTGATGGTTACAAACAGCAATGCGTGCAGGTTAAATTCCTCCTGTTTGTGCTCATCCCACGCACGTACACTGTTTCCATTCCATAGCTATAAAAGTTCTTCAACTAATGGCCTTAGGTACACATCAATGTCGTTGCCGGATTGCTTAGGGCCTTGGATGAGAACTGGCATCATAATGAACTTCCGCTTCATGCACATCCAAGGAGGAAGGTTATACATACATAGAGTCACGGGCCAGGTGTTGTGATTGCTGCTCTGCTCCTCGAAAGGATTAATGCCATCCGCGCTTAAACCAAACCATACGTTCCTTGGGTCACGTGCAAACTCAGCCCGGTACTCTCTCTTGATTTTTCTCCACAGCGACCCGTCAGCGGGTGCTCTGAACTTCCCATCTTTTTTATGGTCCTCACTGTGCCATCCCATCAACTTGGCATGCTCTTCGTTTCTGGATAGTCGTTTCAACCATGGTATTATAGGAGCATACCACATCACCTTCGCAGGAACCCTCTTCCTGCGGGGCTCGCCGTCAACATCACCAGGGTCATCCCGTCTGATCTTATACCGCAATGCACCGCATACCGAGCATGTGTTCAAATCCTCGTATGCACTGCGGTAGAGGATGCAGTCATTAGGGCATGCATGTATCTTCTTCACCTCCAATCCTAGAGGGCATACGACCTTCTTTGTTGCATACGTACTGTCGAGCAATTCGTTATCCTTTGGAAGCTTCTTCTTCAATATTTTCAGTAGCTTCTCAAATCCTTTGTCAGGCACATCATTTTCTGCCTTCCACTGCAGCAATTCCAGTACGGTACCGAGCTTTGTGTTGCCATCTTCGCAATTGGGGTACAACCTTTTTTTGTGATCCTCTAACAGGCGATCGAACTTTAGCTTCTCCTTTTGACTTCCGCATTGCGTCCTTGCATCGACAATGACCCGGCGGAGATCATCATCATCGGGCACATCGTCTGGTTGCTCTTCATTTTCAGCAGCTTCCCCCGTTGCAGCATCATCGGGTACATCGTCTGGTTCCTATTGATCTTCAGCAGCTCCGCCCGTTGCAGCATCACCGTATTCAGGGGGCACATAGTTGTCATCGTCCTCTTCTTCTTCGTTGTCTTCCATCATAACCCCTATTTCTCTGTGCTTCGTCCAAACATTATAGTGTGGCATGAAACCCTTATAAAGCAGGTGGGTGTGAAGGATTTTCCGGTTAGAGTAAGACTTCGTATTCCCACATATAGCGCATGGACAACACATAAAACCATTCTGCTTGTTTGCCTCAGCCACTTCGAGAAAATTATGCACGCCCTTAATGTACTTGGAGGTGTGTCTATTACCATACATCCATTGTCGGTTCATCTGCGTACATTATATATAATTATGTGTGTCAAAAGTAAGAAATCAGACAAGTATCTATCTAAAGTAAGAAAATCAGACAAGTATCTATCTAAAGTAAAAAAAACAGAAAGAAGATAAGAACAAGATGCTCACCACGGTGGTGCCGGCGACGAGATCGGCGCGGGCGATCGACGGCGGTGAAGACGGGGACGGGGCGTGCCGGACCGCTAAACCTAGACAAATAACGGGAAAAATGGAGCTCGGAGGTCGAGCTTCGAGAGGAGAAAACTTACCTAGCGTGGCTCGGGCATTTCATCGAACACCTCATGTGCATAGGAGGTGGGCTAGAGCACCCAAATGCCCTCCCCTCGCCGACCAAAAAAATAGAGCAGTGTGGACTGCTCTGCTGGCCGGCGAGGGGGTATATATAGGCAACTCATTTGTCCTGGTTCGTGGCTGGAACTGGGACTAAAGGCCCCCCTTCTGTCCCGGTTCTAGGCACGAGCTGGGACCAATGGCTATGGGCCAGGATCGAGGCCCATTGGTCCCGGTTCGTGCCTAGAACCGGGATAAATGGGTCCACATAAACCGTGACAAATTCCTCCCCACGCCCGGTCGGGCCCCTGGGCGCACGAACCGGGACGTATGCCCCCCATGGGTCCCGGTTCTTGACTGAACCGGAACTAATGGGCTTGGCGGGCTCGAACCAAAGCCCTGTTTTCTACTAGTGTAGCATCAGCCGGTGAAGAACATGCAGTGGACTCTAGTATTTCCCCCTATTCTCCAAATCGAAGGTATTGCACTTCATCGATCGCCCCTGATTTGCTGCTACACTGTAATTTTGCATGCAAATTTCATTGTCTGCCGAGTACTCGTTGCCATTTATGTGACCCATAGCTATGTAGAGAGGCAATCCTGGCTATTCCTTAGTTTCAATCTTTAGTGGTTCGAATGAAGTTGAGAATCATTGAGATAACATCATTTCATTGCTTCCTGTATATGGAGCTTCCACGAATATGCATCTGTAGTCAGTGGCAATTTTTTGTTCATTTAAAAAAAAGTCATGCTTCCACCTAACAATAATAATGCACCCTTTGCATTATTATCTAGCTTCATACCTGGGTGCTTCTACATTGTAACCATTTTGCTACTGTTGTCTAGAAAAATGCTTCCATTTATCATCACAAATATTATGTGTAATTTGAAAGTTGGCGACACTGAAGATTCATCCTCATCTTGCTATCAAGCTCAGTTTGTTATACATTACCAATTTTCCATGCTTCATACAAAGATTAGTTATGTTTAAGTCCCCATGTTTTCATGCTTCCGAGTAACGCTATATATGAACCTTGTACAAAAATCCATGTTTCTAACCAGGGTGCTTCTACTTAGTAAACATTAAGTTTCGTTGCGATAGAAAATTGCTCCCAATAAGATGCATCCTCATAATGGTACCAAGCTTACTTTCTTATCTAATATCACTGATATATGCTTCATATAAAGATCCGTAATATTGAGTTGCCATATTTTCATGCTTCCTACATCCTTGTTGTTTTGAGCCAACATTAGGGGGTCAAACCCTATTGCTTCCGCATGATGTGCTTCCATACTTCTATTCCATTACTATTCTTGTCTCAGTTCACATTAACAACAACCCATGTTCTCATCGATTTAAAGTTGATCTGGTTTGACTGTATGTGGTTTAACCTTGTTGCTGAAAGCTCACATTTACTCAAATTTAGATTCACAGAATTGGCTTAGAAAGAATTAATTTGTTTACCCTACTTTGGGAAAGTAGCTAATAATTTTGAATTTTCAAATTTATGCATTAACAATATATGTATCAATCACGCCGCATATCCATTGTGATAGCATTTTTTCCTAACTAGTTATACTTCCTTTGTTTTCCATATATGCTTCTTCTTTCTATATGTTTTGTTTCACACAATGATAATCATGCAGTGACACTCATGATGCCTTCGTTTTCCATATATGATTCCTTCAATTATGTGGACTGCTTCCATACCCGCCCCCCTATTATTTTACAATTTTTGTTCTTGTACCATTAATACATGTCATGCTCATATATTATACTACATATATGTATCTGTTCTAGGTAGTTTGCTTCCATAGTTCTAGCATCCTTTTTTATTTGCTCCCATTTTCTTTACCATTGTAATGTTAACATTCTCTGCTTCATTAGTATTTTGATGTACATGTAGTATGAATTGTTGATTCCTACCTTTGATACTTACACATCATGTTAACTAATGTATGATTTAGGCGGCTGTTTGCTGAGGGCCGAGTGGTGCCGGTGAGACATGTCTATATGGAGCCGGCCGGTGCATTCACTAAGAAGCACAACGACACCTGAATCTACCTCACAACGAAGATGACCATTTGCTATACGAAGGGAAGTGGGTCTATAGTCTTTACACTAGTAGAAAACAGGGCTTTGGTTACGGGGCAATATTCACATTAGTCTCGGTTCAGTCACAAACTGGGACTAATGTGAGCATTGGTCCCGGTTTGTGCGGCTAAGGCATTAGTCCCGGTTCACCTGAGCCCTTTAGTCCCGATTTGAGACACGAACCGAGACTAAAGGGTGCGATGCCCTTAGTCCCGGTTTGTGTCTCAAACGGGGACTAAAGATTAGACCTTTAGTCTCGTTTGAGACACGAACCGGGACTAAAGGGTGCGATGCCCTTTAGTCCCGGTTTGTGTCTCAAACCGGGACTAAAGGTCCCATTTTCAAACTCTACCCACCCA
>NC_041392.1:740761822-740865506 GCF_002162155.2 Triticum dicoccoides | reverse complement strand
CTTTAGTCCCGGTTCCAGAAACGGGACTAAACGCCCTTATGAACCGGGACTAAAGGCCCTTTTTCTACTAGTGTTAGGAAGCATATAATATAAACCTAAGAAGCATTGTACTATCGGTGACTTGAAGGAACAAAGAATTTGTAGCACATCTGAAACATGTTGTATGAACCACTGAAGTATGAAAACTAACTTATGTATGGTTATAAGAAAATTAGTTTTGTGATGGAAACACTTGTGTAGTGGATGGAAGCAAAGTTTTCTTTTGTTTGAAAAACATAATTAAATAGATATATGGCACTCCAATTTTCCCATGTGAAAAATAATTTTCTTGGGTGCAATATTTTGTTTAATTTTGGGTAGATCAAACCAATTTTGATCGCAATCATACAAATTTGTGTTGTCGGTGGATGCAAAATTCATTCTATGGTGTTGGAAGCAAAAATGAAGTGTTACATTAGATACAAAGTTTTCATATTATCGAAGCAATTACAAAAAAGTTTACTAGCAGTGAGAGGATGGGTGACCGTTCGGGAAGTTAGATGATTTGGAATGATGAGGGGTGATTAGAGATTAAAGGTTAAATTGAGCAGTGATGAGGGGTGGTTAGAGATTAGAGGTTAAAAAAATTCAAAAATTTGAAATTCAAAAAAAAATTTAAAAAAAATCATAAAATTTCCTTTAGTACCGGTTGGTGTTACCAACCGGGACTAAAGGTGGACCTCCAGGCAGCGGCCACATGGAGGGCCTTTAGTCCCGGTTCCAGTTAGAACCGGGACTAAAGGGGGATGCTTTAGTACCGACTCTTTAGTCCCGGTTCCAGAAACGGGACTAAACGCCCTTATGAACCGGGACTAAAGGCCCTTTTTCTACTAGTGTTAGGAAGCATATAATATAAACCTAAGAAGCATTGTACTATCGGTGACTTGAAGGAACAAAGAATTTGTAGCACATCTGAAACATGTTGTATGAACCACTGAAGTATGAAAACTAACTTATGTATGGTTATAAGAAAATTAGTTTTGTGATGGAAACACTTGTGTAGTGGATGGAAGCAAAGTTTTCTTTTGTTTGAAAAACATAATTAAATAGATATATGGCACTCCAATTTTCCCATGTGAAAAATAATTTTCTTGGGTGCAATATTTTGTTTAATTTTGGGTAGATCAAACCAATTTTGATCGCAATCATACAAATTTGTGTTGTCGGTGGATGCAAAATTCATTCTATGGTGTTGGAAGCAAAAATGAAGTGTTACATTAGATACAAAGTTTTCATATTATCGAAGCAATTACAAAAAAGTTTACTAGCACCCAAATAAATTGTTCACTGCTGAACGACGGAAGCAGGAAAAAAAAGTTGGTCCTAGGAAAGGTTGAGCCATGGAACGGCAGCAGGAATCAGACAACTTGGTTCTAAGAAGCAAAGGCTCCGTGAAGTTAACGGGAGTGGTTACAAGAAGCACGTAATTTGAGGAGGACCCTACTAAAAAACTAACAAACAACCAGCATCATTTCCGTACAGGATCCAACGGCTTCTGTGCTACTAATCCTACGGTCACAGACTAGTCTGATGAAATAGTAAGGATCAGTGGTCCCATCCCTAGTGGTCCCCCTATAAAAGTAGTTCGGCCGCCTGGCCTTACACGGTTACTCCTCTTGGACATCACATATATAAAGTGAATAAAGTGAACGTGACAAGCACATAACCATGGGGCACCAAGCTCTCATTTTTCTTGGTTAGCATCTTTGTTTGCCTAGTACTAATAGTGGTGTAGCCATGATTTCGGATCGGGGTGGTCCAATTGATATAAGAAAATACCACACAATGAATACAACATATCAATATACTAGCCAAGGGGGCCAATGCCCCCTCCCTTATATATGTTCAATGGTATGCTAACATCTACCAAATAGCGCTATTACCTTGCACACCGGTGCAAGACCCTCTATAGAAATAGCCCGGCCTTACACACACTGCACACCAAAACACTGCATGGAGAAGAAGAACATCAACGTCACGTGCGCGACTCCATGGGAGACACTCTTAGGGTTGAGCGGATGCAGGGGAGGAGGAGAGTGGAGCTAGAGGAGGGAGATGAATAGCAAGAGGAAAGCCATGGCCGTTCCAGTAGGAGTGATGGTCCTGTGTCTTTCAGGTTGCTCTCAAGCCCATGGAGGATCGACACGCAGGGAAGGAATGACGGCGCGTCATCCCCTGACATGGTGTGGTGGCCTGGTGGGGCATGGGCCGTCTGATGGATGCACGCGGATGCAACGCAACGATATGCATGTGTGTATCACTCCAAACGTCGTATGGGCATGCACCATTGCTACTTCTTGAGCTTGCGCTGGGATTTCCTTAAAGAGGAAAGGTGATGCAACACAATAGAGGTAAGTATTTCTCTCAGTTATGAAACCAAGGTTATCAATCCAGTAGGAGGTCCACACAAGCGCATTTGATAGTACCTACACAAACAATCAAATACTTGCACCCAACGCGATAAAGGAGGTTGTCAATCCCCTCAACGGTTAATTGCAAGGATCAAATTTGATAGTAGTAGATAGATAAAAATGTAAAATAAAAAACAGTAAATAAATTGCAGCAAGGTATTTTTTGATGTTATATATGATAAAGAATAGACCCGGGGGGCATAGTTTACACTAGAGGCTTCTCTCTCCAATAAAAGCATACGGTGGGTAAACATATTACTGTTGGGCAATTGATAGAAAAGCACATAGTTATGACATATCCAAGTCAATTATCATGTATATAGGCATCACGTCCTAGACAAGTAGACCGACTCCTACCTGCATCTACTACTATTACTCCACCCATCGACCGCTATCCAGCATGCATCTAGGGTATTAAGCTAATGAAAACAGAGTAACGCCTTAAGCAAGATGACATGATGTAGAGATAGATCCAAGCAATATGAATAAACCCCATCGTGTTCCGCTTAATGACAACAATACAAATACGTGTCTTGTCCCTTTCTGTCACTGGGATATCGATCACCGCGAGATTGAGCCCATCAGAAAGCACCTCTCTGATTGCAAGATAAATCAATCTAGTTGGCCAAACCAAACTGATAAATCAGATAGAAATTAAGGACAGTATAATCGCACCTAAAGCGAGCCCTCACAGCGATTTGCATTCCTGGCCGTCCGTTTTGACGATCTGAAAGTTTCTGGCCGTCAGATTTCAGGTCAAAGGCGATCAGTTCCGCAATGTGTTTAAACTGGCCCAGCTGTCCTATGGCCTGCTGCACTGGAGACCGAAACAAAGGCTTTTGGTTAACTGGGCCTGTTCTCCCAGCCCAATCGCTAGCCCACTGCTACGCACAAACCCTGGCCTCATTTTCCCGTGATCCCTCAAAAGCCACACATCGCTCCACTCCTTCCTCATCAGCCTCCGCCGCTGCCACCATTACGCCTCCCTCCTATCTGGTTGACACCAACGACGACAAAGCCCCCCGGAAGCCGTCGTCCACGACTTCATGCTGCTGGGATGGTGGCCAGGGGCGTAATCCTGATCTGGACTTCGATGGGGAAACACGCAAAAAGAGAGGAATCGACTGTTGGGGAACGTAGAAGAATTTTAAAATTTTCTACGCATCACCAAGATCAATCTATGGAGTCATCTAGCAACGAGGGAGAGGGGAGTGCATCTACATACCCTTGTAGATCGCGAGCGGAAGCGTTCAAGAGAACGGGGTTGATGGAGTCGTACTCGTCGTGATCCAAATCACCGATGACCTAGCGCCGAACGAACGGCATCTCCGCGTTCAACACACGTACGGTTGGGAAGACGTCTCCTCCTTCTTGATCTAGCAAGGGGGAAGGAGAGGTTGATGGAGATCCAACAGCACGACGGCATGGTGGTGGAAACAGCGGTGATCTCGGCAGGGCTTCGCCAAGCTCATCGAGAGGGAGAGGGAGGCGCCAGGGGCTAGGGTACGGCTGCCCTCCCTCCCCCCACTATATATAGGGCCCCTAGGGGGGGCGCCGGCCCTAGGAGATCCAATCTCCAAGGGGAGCGGCGGCCGAGGGGGGTGGCTTGCCCCCCAAGATAAGTGGGGCGCCCCCCACCCCTAGGGTTTCCAACCCTAGGCGCAGGAGGAGGCCCAAGGGGGGCGCACCAGCCCACCAGGGGCTGGTTCCCTTCCCCACTTCAGCCCATGGGGCCCTCTGGGATAGGTGGCCCCACCCGGTGGACCCCCGGGACCCTTCCGGTGGTCCCGATACAATACCGGTTACCCCCAAAACTTTCGCGATGGCCGAAACTGTACTTCCTATATATAATTCTTCACCTCAGGACCATTCCGGAACTCCTTGTGCCGTCCGGGATCTCATCCAGGACTCCGAACAACTTTCGGGTTACCGCATACTAATATCTCAACAACCCTAGCGTCACCGAACCTTAAGTGTGTAGACCCTACGGGTTCGGGAGACATGCAGACATGACTGAGACGACTCTCCGGTTAATAACCAACAACGGGATTTGGATACCCATGTTGGCTCCCACATGCTCCTCGATGATCTCATCGGATGAACCACGATGTCGAGGATTCAATCAATCCCGTATAAAATTCCCTTTATCAATCGGTACGTTACTTGCCCGAGACTCGATCGTCGGTATCCCAATACCTTGTTCAATCTCGTTACCGGCAAATCACTTTACTCGTACCGTAATGCATGATCCCATGATCAACCACTTGGTCACTTTGAGCTCATTATGATGATGCATTACCGAGTGGGCCCAGAGATACCTCTCCGTCATAGGAGTGACAAATCCCAGTCTCGATTTGTGCCAACCCAACAGACACTTTCGGAGATACCCGTAGTGCACCTTTATAGTCACCCAGTTACGTTGTGACGTTTGGCACACCCAAAGCACTCCTACGGTATCCGGGAGTTGCACAATCTCATGGTCTAAGGAAATGATACTTGACATTCGGAAAAGGTATAGCAAATGAACTACACGATCTTTGAGCTATGCTTAGGATTGGGTCTTGTCCATCACATCATTCTCCTAATGATGTGATCCCGTTATCAATGACATCTAATGTCCATAGTCAGGAAACCATGACTATCTTTTGATCAACGAGCTAGTCAAGTAGAGGCTCACTAGGGACGTGTTGTGGTCTATGTATTCACACATGTATTACGATTTCCAGATAACACAATTATAGCATGAACAATAGACAATTATCATGAACAAAGAAATATAATAATAACCATTTTATTATTGCCTCTAGGGCATATTTCCAACATCGGCATACTATTTCCCCTCCTGCTCGTCCTCCCCCCTCTCCCTGTGTCGTCGACCGTCACTTTTGTTGAGTCTCCCACCTCCATCCTCCTCTCCTCTCGCAATCTGAATTCCACCATTATGAGAGTCTCGGGGATAAGGAATGAAACCCTAGCCTTACCATATACCCAGTACATGGCATGACATGCCCCAGTAAGAAGAGAGGGCTTTAGATGAGGCGAATTCTGCACTCACGAAACCAATTTGGGCTCCAGCAATTCCCCAGATCCAAGACCCCTCCCCCGTTCCGTCCGCTGTTGACTTAACGTTTGATATCAGTCTAAATGATCTACAATCCTGCTGCTTGCCTGAGTTCGCATCACTTACGGTTTTTTTTTCAATTCTATCAGGCACAAATAGACCTACTTATCAGGTGAATTTGGAGGTCATACAGTAAACTGCATTTCCATACAGCTCATTTGGGTGACACCCTGGGGCGTTGGCTAATATTGCTTCATACAGTAAATTGTGTTCCTGCTGACCCGTTGTGCTTGAGGTGACAATTTGGATCATGATAGGCCTTCTATTGTATGATTGGTTGCACCCTGTTATCAACGGAGTTTGGGCGTGGCTCCTTGGCAGGTTAGCTTTTGTTTATTCCCTATAATTCTTTATCGTTGTTCCTTCCAAGTAATGTGCTTGTTCTGTTGCATTTTAGTGTATAGAGTATACAAGTAAGTCATTAGATTATCTTGCTTCCTCAGGGTTGTGTTCACATGAAAGACATTTGGAATTTTGTAACCAATCAGGCATACTAGCTTCTGTAAATCGACAAAGCCACAATTTTAGATGAAGGCATGAAGCAATAACGCACTCTGCATAATCCAATTCGAAATCACATTTTCTGCATGGTCTCTTACTTTCCTTTTCCCACTACCTATTGTGTCACAAATTTATTGTGTGTTTTTTCTTATGGAAAATCTCTATGACGAGACAATGATATCACTGTTTCAGAAGGAAGTAAACACCCTCAATTTTACCTAGATTCTTCTGTATGGAATATTCTCTCTGCAAAATTACCCGTATGTTTTTTTCATGAGGTATTAGTCTTAGATGATATGTAGTTTGTACGCTTCTTGCTGTGGAATAAGTGAGAGTTTACATTCTTTGTGATTGGACAAGTACCTAATTAACCATTATTTAGTGTAAGAAAGGAAACACATCGCTCACTTCTGTTTTTGTGGCAGATGCGTGGACGTTGATACCAAAAGGAGATTGTTTTGTTATAAAGGTTGGGGTAATTAAATCACTGGATTCATGTACTAGGTGAGAGATTGTTGGTGCTTTAAGGTAGCTAACCTGTAAATCTTATATCTACATACAAGGCAGGCAAGGGAATTTTTTAAAATCAGGTTAACCTGTAAATCTTTCTTATCAACATGACTTCAATTGATTGGCATGTATAAACTTGGAAGAGATTTATCTTTTGAAATTGTTAACTTGCCTGAATCAACCCCATGTCATCTCCACCAGTTGACTTCCCATGGATAGCTCATCCCTTACCTAGGTTATTGAGAGTTCTAGCTAAACTCCTGTTTTCTTTTCTTTGAGATTTGCTAAACTTCAGTTGCACCATTATGATGGTATTGCAGGAGTACGAATGGCAATGTACTAGAGTGCTACCAGTTGGAAATGTATCTCCAGATGACCGATTTTCGTAAAGAGAGAAAAGACACACAGAATAAACCGAAATGTGATATGCATCATATACTTGCCGCAAGTTTGTGATGGTTGTTCCATCATCAAAATCATAATGTACAGTTGAAGCCTGATTCAGTGTGCATCAGGATTACTATGTTCTGTTACATCATTCAGTGTTGTCATGTGTACATGAATTAGCCTTCTTGATTGTATACAAATTTATAACATGTAGTGATGGTTGTTCCATCATCAAAAACATATTGTATTGTATCCAGATTCAGTGTGCATCGTATTTCCATATTCTATTACGTCATCCAGGATCCAGGATTGTCATGTTTACATGGATTATCTCTCTTGATTGTATACAAATTTATAACATGCTTTGTTTGTATATGTTTTTAGTAAAAGTGCTCAGCCTTGAAGTCTATATACTCATCTATGACACACACACACACACAAGTAATTGGCCGTTTTACTTATTTGTGCTCCAACATGTCATGTAATCGACACGCTGGGTAATTGAGGGATTGTTGTTTTTTCTCTCTCTTTACAAAATCAAATATTGTGAAGAACAGACCATCTTCGACATTGTTTTCATTCAGTTTGTTCATAATTAACCTCCACGGTTTGGTGATGAATCATGTATGTGATAGCAACCAACCATAAATATATTTACCAATAGACGGGCGCAGCAACGCGCGCCTTCATGGTCTAGTACAAAGCTATAATAATCATGCATATAAGAATTCGGAAAAGACTCAAATAATAATCATGGATAGTTTGATCACAAACCCACAATTCATCGGATCCCAACAAACACACCGCAAAAAAGGATTACATCGAATAGATCTCCAAAACATCGACGAGAACATTATATTGAAGATAAAAGAGAGAAAAGAAAGCATCTAGCTACTAGCTATGGATCCGTAGGTCTGTGGTAAAATACTCACACATCATTGGAAGGGCAACAAGGTTGATGTAGAAGCTCTCCGTGATCGAATACCCCTCCGGCAGAGTACCGGAAAAGGCCTCCAGACGGGTCCTCTTGAGAACAGAAACTTACGGCGGCGGAGAAAGTGTTTTGGGTGGCTCTTTGTTGGTTTCCCGATTTTAAGAATTTAAAGAGTCGGAATTAGGTCAAACAGAGAAACAAGGGGCCCACAAGGTACTTGGACGCGCCTACCCCATGGGCATGCCCTAGTGCCTTGTGGCCTACTCCTTGCCTTCTAACCTCCTCCCGAAGCTTCTAGGGTCTCTCTTGTACAGAAAAAAAATCGTCAAAAACTTTCATGGCATTTGGACTTTGTTTGGTACAGTATTTCTGGAAAATAAAAAACAAGCAAAAAACAGCAACTGGCACTTGGCACTAGGTTAATAGGTTAGTCCCAAAAATGATATAAAATTGCATGGAATTGTATAAAACATCCAAGATTGATAATATAATAGCATGGAACAATAAAAAATTATAAGATACGCTGGAGACGTATCAACCATACCATTGGCCACTGCACGGCCGGGGCGGTCATTTTCCATCCGCATCAACCACAGGTCGCTTGTGGTTTCATACGGCCGGGCCAGGGTGTAGTGTAGTATGGTAGCACGCATTTGGAATCCAAAAAGAAGGTTGTCATGGCAGATGCGGTAAACCAGCGAAAGATGGCATGACCAGGATACAACTCTGTGTTTTTCGTGAAGCTCTGCAGGAGTGCTCCAAAATCTAGAAGATGGAGTTGAGGGGAAATTATCAACCACTACCACCAGTAATTGGATACCCCTCCGTTTCTCCCCATATCGTACAATCAAATAGATCCTTTCTCCAAATTTTCCTTCTTGATGTTGGAGCTAGCTGGAAGTCAAACATGATAAACTTATCCTTGGTGAAGCTGCAACTTCTATATGGAACTGCTCCAAAGTGGTTTTGCTAGAGTGAAACTGATTTTGGTGAAGCGGAGCTGTCCCAAACAGGGCCTTACTATCAAAGTCATTGCAACCTTTTGTATTTGTTTTCTATGTTCTATTGTAGCTCACAAAGCATGTCAATTTATCTTGTTTTGTTTACACATCTAAGTCAACCACAACTGATCGATCATAGCACATTTTTTATGGATGAATGGATTGTTTCTTTTTCATGTATTTTCTGGCCTTGTTTTTTGGTTATCCGGTTGGTGAAAGACTATGAAATCTTAGTAGTATGAGAGTTAGTGCAATAGGATTTGAGTTTGTTCACTTTTTTCTTCCACCGAGCATTTATTGTTCCTTCTAGCGACGTGGTTTTTGTGCGAGTATTTTTACTACTTTGCTACAAAATTAGTGTCTTTATGGGCCTGGCCCATAGGAGCAAGGCTTGTGTTCAGCCCATTCATTTGCATGGTGATGGTGTCCTGGACTAGGGGGTACTCAACACGTCATCTCCCGATCTGTTAGATTGGGCCGAGGACCTCCATGGTCGTATACTCATGGGCCAGTTCGGATAGATGCCGCATACATGAAAGATTCCACAAGACATGGTGATCAAGACAAGGACTCCTCCCCACCGGTATATTCGGCTAGGACTCTTGTTATCCTAGGCCATTGGTGTATTATATAAACCGAGGCCAGGCTAGTCGATAGATATATACAACAATCATACCATAGGCTAGCTTCTAGGGTTTAGCCTCTACGATCTTGTGGTAGATCAACTCTTGTAATACTCATATCATCAATATCAATCAAGTAGGACGTAGGGTATTACCTTCATCAAGAGAGCCCGAACCTAGGTAAACATCGTGTCCCCTGCCTCTTGTTACCATCGATCCTATACGCATAGTTCGGGACCCCCTACCCGAGATCCGCCGGTTTTGACACCGATATTGGTGCTTTCATTGAGAGTTCGGCTGTGTGATCGGCAAAGGATCAATGGCTCGCCCGCAGATCAACTACGACGCCGGCATCTTTGTCGCCGGCTCGACTGGTCACCTCGGCTCGATCGAGGACCGCGCTCCATCTCCGATCGTCGTGTTCGGACGGGGGCCTTCATCAACATCAACTCCGATCTCTATCAAGTTCATTGAGGAATCATCCATGGAGCTCGGGGGCTCAACGTCAACATTGCCCTCGGGCGACCGAGCTGTTTTTTCCGAACAGAGAACTTGTATCCGCTGCCACCGCCTCCTCGAGCATCGCTTTGACGATTCCTTTGGTGGAATTGTGCGGAATCGAGTCGACAACAATCATGCAAAGTTTCGTCGAGTTCCGATGGAGGAATCTCCGGCAATCTACGATATACCGGAGCCCTTTCAAATCTGGATGGGAATCTGGACGAGTTTAGGGCGTGGTCTCCAGCACCTAGCTCGGACGTCCTTTGGAAGATCCAACCGTTGATCGGCTGCGCAATTCCTATATCTACCACCCCTCCAAATCCATCTCGATCCGACCGTCCAAACTCCGGGAACCTTCCGATTGGTGTATCACTTTTCGGATCTATTTTCTGCGTGAATACGGATCCGACCCGAATTCATGTTTCTTTATGAACGTGATATGGGACGACCTTCTTAAAGGAATTTGCTCCTAGGGTATTGTGCACTGTCTTTAAACACGTGCCCATCAAATTTTAAGCCTCCTCTGAGGTAATCTTCACTATCATGCTGGTGTCAAACCAGTCCGACAATACTGCTCCACGGCTGCCGACCTGCGCTAGACATGTCGTCGCCTTTTGAGCCGAGCTCAACTTCTTCGGATCATCATCTCGGCGAGCGAACAAGAGTTCGGAATCACCAAGGATAAATCATCACCAACATCGCCGTCCCACGGATTACACGGAGAGAGAACACATGCATCGCCGCATGATCACTTCATCAAACCGGCATTGACCACGTCACAGGTTACGACCTGCGTTGGCATGGTCGCACTGTTGCTTCTTCAAGACGATGTCCATCACGCCGAACTGCTTCAACACCTGGGCTGACACGGCAGCTGCAATGTCTCCTTACCGACCTGCTCCGTCTCCTTGGCTAGACCGAGGGCTTCACCATCTCTTCATCAACTTACTTCGAAGACTTCGGCGTCACCAGCCGACCAACTTCATCACATTAGCTGGACCACGGGCTTTTCCTCGGCGAGGCAAACTTTGCTAGCATCGCCATGCCACCGCTTCATCACCCATCAGGCAATGGGTGTGCGGATCGAGCCCTAATTTTGGGAGTAACCTTTCTCCAGATTGCTACAACAGATAAACCAGGTCCTATTTATCCTACTATTTTTTTCCTGCTTGGGTTTATTTCCCCAAGGAATTATTACTCCGGTTTGTTTCATCATCAAATGGTGGCTGTATTAACAATGGTGGCGTGGTGGTTCGGTCAGTTTCCATATATAGTTCGGCGAATGCCGCATCCGGAACTTAGACCGGCATGCGAATTCGGGCTTGGCTATGCCTTCACCGCGTTACGCCGACGCCCTGCATCGACATGACTTCGACGCCAGGCCACATCTCTTTTAATAAATTATTTTTGCAAAAAGCAATTATCCTTTTTGGACCGCACTATTTTATGTGTGTAGGCGATCGACTTCGACCGCGTCACGTGGTCTCTTCGGCAAGCCGACGCCGTTGTCCTAATCGGCGTAAATCGGCTCGCGTGATCACCTTGTTGGTCGTATTCCCATACCAACGTGTTCGATTGCCTCGGAGACTTCGGCATCGCCGAGAGAGCTCTACTTCATCGAGTGTTCGGCGCACAGGCCATATTTCTTTTATTACTCACTTTACATAAATTATTGATTGTGCAACATTTTTTTATTATTCCTATTATCTCCGACTTGCACTATTTTCTCTGCACAGGTAGATAATCCGGGCAGCGCTGACACCGCGACGTACCGATGTACCACGTCACCTCGGCTGACCAGGAGCTTCGTCATCACTTCATTCACACATGCTGGGGGCTTCGGCGTCACACTGCCGGCCTGCTCCGTCGCCGCGGTCGTACTGGGGTTTTCACCTCGCCCATCGACTATGTTGTGTCACCACTTCATCAAGCCGAGTTCTTTACTCGGACATCTCGGGACCGGCTTGGGGGCTGGGATCTCGTCCCGCCACAATCTTGGCCTGCGTCATCAACACCGAACACATTAACCAGCTAAGTTGCCTTCATGCTCAAAGTTTTAAATTTTTAACTTGTGTTCGGTTCGACCAAGCATTATACTTTTTTGGAGAAAAGTTTCTTGTAAAAATTTCCTTGTCCAAACTTTGTTTGTGACGCACAAATTCAAATACCCCGTTAATTTGGGGGCTTCCTTTATGAAGCTTTTCCTCTTGCATATGATTATACTTGTACGGCTTCGTTCCTTGTTCGTGTATTACGCCACAATATGCACCATATTGACTTAAGCGATTTGCAAGTTGGGTTGCTTGGCTCCTGTGCTTACTCCTACGTTCCCAATTGTTCGGCTAGCGAGTAAAGGGAGCACCTCTGCGATTGTCACGACCGGGTCCTCCAAGCTCTGACCTTAGACTGGATGAAGCTGAAAGCTAGCGCTCTTATTGTTTTCAATTATGGTCGGCACACAATGGAACTCATGAGTACAAAAAATCTATTACACAAGTCTCATAGTAATAATGAGCACCGAAGAAAGGTATGGGTGGGGGTACTATTTTCTTCGAAGATGCTTCTTACACTTCGTTAGTAATATAACATAAGTTCCCTGAGCGTGCTTTGTCTGTTACAGCCTTATGGCCTGATTGCCTGGTCATCGGAAACACCGTCGATACTCTCAACAGGCGGAGTACATGACACTTTTCGGCCCTTGGCCGAAGAGGGAGAAGCCGACGGTCGGTTAAGACGCGTTTAAAGTTCGAGTGAACACAGATATGATATAAGTACTTTGGTACATACAATCATTATACATAAAATTCTTTTACCCAAGTTACTTGGGGGCTCTTAAATTTATATGAGTCGTTTTATAATAAGTGTTCTTCTTCTTAGTCATTGCAAAGTTTTTATTATTATTATTATTTATCACTTCTTTTTTCGACACGAGTGTGTGGTCACTAGCCGGGGAGCCTAATTTCTCTCTCAAAGCCGCTAGAGTTTAGTTTGCTAAACTGACCTAATGAGAAGTACTTCGCCCTCGGGATAGGAGGTTGAAGCCGTAGGCTGACCCGCTTGAAGTCTTGAGATAGGATATGTCATGTTAAAGCACGACAGAAGCACTCTTTTTTTCTAAGACCAATTTTCGGATTGGCACCGAACACTTGATCTTGTTCGGACGTCATGTTTTTACTGACGTTTTTTTTTGGTTTTCCAAGCTTTTGGCACATTTAAACTATTTGTGTGTTTTCAGCACAAGTCTTGCAGTGCAACGCCGGACACCTTTAGAGATTCGGCAAAAACATTCTCGGATATTGCTATATATGCATCGGTTTCGAATTGTGTCTTCGGTCAATAGTTGGGTTGCCTGGCTCTTGCGCTTGCCTCCTACGTTCCGCTGTGTTCGGCTAGGTGTGCAAAGGGAGAACCACTGCGATTGTGCTTGCAGTTGACATGGTTAAGCACCTCAGTGGAGAAAGCCAAAAACTGACTGTCACAATAAGCGTAAATTGGTCAGCGATCCGATGACCGTGTTATATGGTGGGCCATTCATAACATTGGCCGAAGTGTTTACGGCTTGACCTCGACTGTCGCCGAACACTACCGGGGGCTAGTAACTGGCCTCCCAAACTAAATCCTCAATATTTTGCTCTTACATTAGAGCTGAGGTTTCATGATCATGCTTAGCATGACAACCCAAAGAAAGGAACCGCTAGCGGGACTATTTTCTTTGGAAGACATTTTTTTTATGTTAAACAGTAATATAACATATCTCTCTGCGTACCTTTGTTTATAAAACCGTATGGCCAGTTTGCCTTGTTTATCGTAAATCTTTGCCCTCATAAAGGCTTTATAAAGTAGGACAAACACTCCTCGGCTACTGGCCGAGGAGGTTGAAGCTGATGGTTGGTCAACAAAGTTTTGTACAATGCGGATCCGAGCATTAATGACGTAAAGTACTTGGATACATAGAGTCATTACACATAATTTGTGATTTTACTATGGATATCGATCCTCAATTCGGCCACCCGTGCCCGCATTAAGGCTCGGGGGTTACTGAACTTTGGGCTTATTATTTACAAATATTAAAGGGGCACATCGATCCCCTGATCTGGTGTTGCCACCCGACCAGTGTCTCGGGGGCTACTGCATTGCCTGTCCAATGCATAAAATTTTAAGTGCAATACAGTTTCCGAGGAGATTTTGATCCCCAGGTTGGTCGGCCGCACCCAACCTGAGTCTCAAGGACTGAGCATGCCGCTTTTTGTGTCCCGAAGTATTCTGCCGAGCTAGGACTTGATCCTCAAGCCGATTTTGCAAATCAACCTGAGTCTCAGCGGCTACTGGGATCAGCGGTCTTGCGTCATCCTTCAGGTGCATCTCGGGTTTTAGACCAATACACACCTTGAGGGCTACTAGCTATATATCTCAGCAGAGAATAAATTCCACCAATCAAAAATATTGACAAAAAATGGCCCACAGTCGGGGTGGTGCACCACCTCGGAAGCAGTCCGGCATAAAGCCCGGGCATTAGTGGCTGGCTCCATAGAGGGCATTTCTGGCATTAAGCTCGGCTAAACTCCTCCAACTTTTTTGAACCAAGGTGATTTATGACAGTCCGGCGTTGGAGCTTGGACATAGTCCGGCGTTGGAGCTCGGATACAGTCCGGCGTTGGAGCTCGGATACATTCCGACGTTGGAGCTCGAAAGCGGTCCGGCGTTGATGCTCGTCTGCAAAAGATACCTTGAATGCAGTCCGGCGTTGGAGCACGGACGCAAGAGGACACTGCCTCCCAGGAACAACTTCAAACCCGAGGTGTGGCATAAAAATAACAAGGCATTGATAAAGGCCAGAAACTTAAAGGGGCTCCTCGGATACCCGACGTATAAACTCGTCGAATGCATTTCGGCGATCCTCAAGATCGAAGATGAGGAGATTTGTTGAACCAGTTTTCAAGACCGACAACCGAAGATGAAGAATAGTTTGGAAGAATCGAGGAGCGTCCCTAACTTGAAGACCGGTCCAGGGGCTACTGACGGTGTCCTGGACTAGGGGGTATTCAACACGTCATCTCCCGATCTGTTAGATTGGGCCGAGGACCCCCATGGCCATATACTCATGGGCCAGTTCGGACAGCTGCCGCATACATGGAAGATTCCACAAGACTTGGTGATCAAGACAAGGACTCCTCCCCACCGGCGTATTCGGCTATGACTCTTGTTATCCTAGGCCATTGGTGTATTATATAAACTGAGGCCAGGCTAGTCGATAGATATATACAACAATCATGCCATAGGCTAGCTTCTCGGGTTTAGCCTCTACGATCTCGTGGTAGATCAACTCTTTTAATACTCATATCATCAATATCAATCAAGCAGGACGTAGGGTATTACCTCCATCAAGAGGGCCCGAACCTGGGTAAACATCATGTTCCCTGCCTCCTGTTACCATCAATCCTAGACGCATAGTTCAGGACCCCCTACCCGAGATCCGCCGGTTTTGAGACCGACACAAGGCTTGATTGGCTTAGAAGGATGTTATTGTGTCACATGTGAAGCGTTCCAGTGCGAACGGGCACATCGTGGGGAAACAATTAGCACGCGTATGATATGTCTCACTCCCGTCATAGAGGGGGAACGGTCATGCACTATCGCATCCAAGTTAGTAGGTTTAAATTGACGCCAAATTTACAGATGGGCACAATTAAGGTCGGGTCAAAGATCTGCTAGATATTCGATCACGTTCACAAGTAGTATTAAATAAGGAAAACTTCTTTGTACCTGTCACAACAATGTCTTACCAAATCACGGTGATCCCTCTACTATAAATCCACCCCTCCTCCCTCGCCGGAAACAACAACTTTCTTTTCCTTCACTGGTTTTATCCTCTTGCCGGCAATGGCTCGCAATGTGACCCTACCGTAAATCCCCCATGACTCAACCCAGCGTGATAGATTCAAGAAGCGCCTCAAGGGCCTGATGTAGAAGGCGGATGAACTAGCCATCCTGTGCGATGACAAGACCTGCGTATTGGTGTACAACGAGGGCAAGGCGGCGCTGGAGATGTTCCTTCCCAGGCCGAGACGGTGATTATCCTAAATCAATTCAAAAGCATTCTGGAGCTCAAGCAATGCAAGGAGGTGATCAACCACGAGGGCTTCATCACCAAGCGCATTGACAAGCTCCGGGACCAGGTCGACAAGACCCGCCGAGAGTGCGAGGATAGCGATATTAGGTACCTCCTGGACAAAACCATGCATGGCGACCTCTTGGGCCTCGTTGGCCTCAACGTCAAGGAGCTCACTAGAGTTGGGTACAAGGCAGACATGCTTCTCAAGAGCATCAGCGAGACTGTTTTTGATGTAGCACGCCGCCACCCCTGTCGCTCTTTCCAGCGCAACACCAGCATCTTAGCCTCGGCTAATCCCGTCACCACTCCAAGTGGCTCAGCTCGGGTGGGAGTGGTGTGGCTGGGAGCCGCCATTCGCTGGCCGCCGGCGTTGGAGGGGTGCCTGGATGACCGGATGTGAGGGGAGAAGTGAGGAGAGAGAGGGTTGTCACTAGTAGAAAAAGAGCCATTTGTCCCGGTTGGTTAGGCCCATTTGTCTCGGTTGGGGAACCGGGACTAAAGGGTAGGTACTAAAGCCCTACACCTTTAGTTCCAGTTCTTACACCAACCGGGACAGATGGGCCTCCAGGTGGCCACTGCGGCGAGCCCATGCAGGAGGGCCTTTGGTCCCGGTTGGTGTCACCAACTGGGACTAGAAGGCATCCACGCGTCAGCAACTGGCAGGAGCTGAGGTTTTTGTTTTTTTTCTGAAAGGGGGGGTGGTTTATGGGGTAATTTAGGGTGTTAGTGACGGAAATATGCCCTAGAGGCAATAATAAAGTTATTATTTATTTTCTTATATCATGATAAATCTCTCCCTAATAATAATCTCTCCCTAATAATAAAGCACGGATTGACTCCGTGGGTTCACCGTCACAATGCGCTTCTTCCCGTTATTTTACGCTTTCACTTTGAATTTTAAAACTTATTCGATGTGGTACTATTCCTGTAGGTCAAAAACATTACGATCCTGCCGGTATGATTAAAACTTGGTCCTCTGTACGTTGGCCCAGCTTGCAACGCAGGGAGGAAAAAAGGCCCAGCTTGCAACGCAGGGAGGAAAAAAGGAGAGCTCCTATTGGACACTCTTTGCGTCAAACTGCCGTCGCCACGCACAGAGGTAGCCTAACTGGGCCGGCCAATTGGACGCTTTTTGCGTCAAACTGTCGTCGCCACGCACAGGGTAGCCTAACTGGGCCGGCCAATCGCGTTGTACCACTGGAAGTAAAAAGAAAGCAAAAACGTAGGGATGCGAGTTGAGGAGAATCTAACCGGCGACCTGTAGGTTGGAAGAGCGTAGTCCCAGCCACTCCAGCTAAATAGCATAGTTTGTAGTGGAGCAGCCCGCACCGAACATAACTTAGCACAACATACAACTGGACTTCACTGCTGTGTCGACCCAGAATTAGTTACTGTAGTGTACAACGTCTTGAACGTACGATTAGGCAAACAAAATTTCTGAAAACGAATAAATTTTCAATGTCCCAAGCATTTTTGGAATTTGTGACATTTCTTTAAAGCATGAACATTTTTTTAATCTTGAGAACAAATTTTGAAACGGAGAACAAATTTGGAAGCACGAACACTTTTTGAATCTTGAGAACAAATTTGAAATAGAGAACAATCTTGAAAAATCCCTAACAAATTTGGAAGCATGAACAATTTTTTAAAGCATAAATCTTTTTTAAAATCTTGAGAACAAATTTTGAAAATAGAGAACAATTTTGAAAAATTCCGAACAAATTTGGAAGCGCGAAAATTTTATGAAAACATGAATATTTTATGAAGTCCAGTACATTTTCTGCATTTCGAAAGATTTGAAAATTTTTGTGTAACAAGAACAATTTTTGAATTTTGAGAATATTTTTTTAGAAGGGGAGCCTTGGCGCAGTGGTAAATCTGCTGCCTTGTGACCATGAGGTCACGGGTTCAAGTCCTGGAAACAGCCTCTTATAGAAATGTAGGGAAAGGCTGCGTACTATAGACCCAAAGTGGTCGGACCCTTCCCCGGACCCTGCGCAAGCGGGAGCTACATGCACCGGGCTGCCCTTTTTTGAGAATATTTTTTTAAAACTGAACATTTTATAACAATACAAACACAATTTGAATATTTTGAATTTCTTTTGAAGAAAAGAGAAGAAAAAGGAAAGGAAAAAGAAAGAAAGAAAGCAAAAAAAATCAGGAACATTTGTCGAAATTGTTAACAAAATTTTGAAAATGTGAACACTAATTCAGAAATATGAACAATTTTTGACAAAAAGAACATTTTTGAAAATTCTAAACCATATTTGAACTTTTTGAAAAGCTTAAAAAGAAAAAGGAAAATATTAAAAAAGAAAAAACATAGAAAACGAGAAATAATAGAACAGAATAAGACTGTGAAAAAAACCAGAAAGAACCAGTAGAAGGAAAAAAAGTGTTTTTGGTATATATCCGCGAACTGGTTTTAGGTTTTGTCGTCCCTCTTAGTTTCTTTAGGGTAAACATTATTATTCCTACACAGCCACGAGTCAGTTGTTGTGGCCACCTCGGCGTGTACCCCTTCTGTAGGTCGTGGGTTCGACTCGTAGCGAGATCATTTTTTGCGGTTTTTTAGTCTCGCGAAGCGAAACCACTCAAATGGGCCGGCCCAGGTTGATCTGCGCCCCTATGCGAAGCGGCGACTACTTGCCGCAGTAAGCGGCGAATAGGGAATTCCGGAAAAAAGGCCCAGCTTGCAACTTAGGGAGGAAAAAACACTTGGGCCTTCTGGCTGTACGTTGGCCCATTTTCAGTGCAACGCAGGGAGGTAAAAAATACATGCTTGCGATAGGATTTGAACTCGCAACCTTCCACGCAATACCTATGTTATTTATCTTCGCTTGGTTTTCTTAACAAATAGTACCACCTCATGTTAACTGTTTTTTTTCACAGACCACACGCAGCTGCTGGAAAAAGAAAGAAAAATGGCAAAATGGCACGCACAAGAGTTGAACACACAACCAGCAACTTTGGGGTTGCAATCTCTAGCCACGGGGCCAAACCACTGATGTTCCTGACCAATCTCACCTCATGCGAGATAGCATAAAAAAAGTAAATAATCCCACCTCGCCCACATATATTGAATCACTTCTGTTTAAATATGTCCGCAAGTGGCCTAGGTAACAAGCTGGCTCAGGAGCAATATGAGGTTTATGGAAACACATAATTACCTTCCAGGAAGGAATTAGTCAGGAACGGAAGGCCTTGATTCGTGGGCTAATTAAACGAGATTTAAGGAAGGGAGGCCACAAAATGAGTCAGGAAGGAATTAATGCATGAGGAAGAGTGTTGGGGGCGCCCTGCCATTGGCTAATTCAACGAGATTTAATCCAAGCAAGGAAGGAAATAATTATCCATGAGCAGGAACGAATGTCATGAATTTGGATTTAAAGAGGCGCGAGGCCACGTAATAAAAGAGCAAGGAAGGAAATAATTATCCATGAGCAGGAACGAAGATGAATTTGGGGTAGGTGGTGTGAAGTCTGAAGGAAGATGGAAGTCCATTGGATTCAGGTTGTCACATATGCGTAAGATTTACCTAATATTTTAGGTCAATTAAAAAGATTCTCTATTTTTTGAATTGCTAATTTGCTTTTGATCCAAACGATGTTCCATATTTTTTTTTGATATCATAACCATATTTATTCATATTCATGTACAAAATGTGTCATGCAACTGACCGGAGATCAACTATAAAGTTAAAAAGATTTACATAATATTTATTCTAAAATTTGTACTCTGAATTAAAATTGATTCAAATGATGTTCCATATTTTGTTTTGATATCGTAAACATATGTTTAGTCAGGTACAAAATTATTTTGAGACAATTAATTCACACTTGCTAGATTTCTTTGAGATGCTTCATGAAATGTCTGAACCTGAACTTATTCATAAACTTACATTTAATGTTAGACCACATTATCCTTAAATTTAATGATAACCGTGTAGCGGGGCAGTTCCTTGACCAGACCAATTGTGGATCATATGAACCAGTGTTTTCACCGTTGCAAAACACATGCGTTGTGCTAGGGAGCATGTGTGTGGTGATGGTGCATGCACCAAGTGCAGTTGAGAAAATAACTCACCATCATTACAAGTTCGCAAAATTACAAGTCGGCACGGGAAGGGGCTGTTGAAACATCATGTTCGAGTATGATGATCAAACTCATCGCCTTGGGATTGATCATGTTTGTTATGAATATGCGCACAACAAGACCACCATGAACAATGATGGCGAAGGGAAAGAAGTGGTAATGCAGAGGGTCAGTAGGGAAGTGTAAGGATTTGTTTCTCCCGTTGTAACGCACGGACATTTTTGCTAATAATAATAAAGCACGGATTGAGTCTTCGGGTTCACCGTCGTGGCTTTTTTACAAAAACTTCCTTATACTTTTTTGGTAATGAACTCGCAGTCCTGATGGCTAAGCGAAAAAAAAACGATTTGATTTCTACTCCCCGCCCCGTCTCCTTCTTCGACCCACACATGAATCGCCGCCCTCCAGCCTGCCCGCCGATGCTCCGTCCGCGGTCCGCCCCTCTTCTCCATCTTCTCCCCCACCTCTACTCCCCCAGGGCATACCGTGGTGGATGACATGCCCTCCGGCGCTCCATCCTCCCCTCTTCTCCATCTTTTCCCTAGCCATCTCCCTCCTCCCTCCCTGTTCCGCCCCCACCCCTACTCGGATCTGGTCTGAAACTAGGCGCCGACGACTTGGAGGCAGAGAACACTCGAGCACTTCTTCTGGATCGGGTCAACGCGGCGCCATCGCTCGATGCGGAACGGCGGGGGCGGCTGGAGCTTGCAGAACGGCATCGGCGGCTGGAGCTTGCAGAACGACGGCGGCGGCTGGAGCTGGGGATTGCCGGCCCTAGGAGGAGCGCGTCTCACCGGCCGCGGCTTCACTGGGAGGAGCATAGCTGCGTAGTCCGTCGCTCGCGCCGCTGCTTCTCCGGGAGGAGCACCAGCTACGGCCCTTACCATCCCCGCGGTCACCGCTGCTGCTGCAAACGCAGGTGATGGAGAATCGCTCCTTGTGTTTCGTTGCTGCCAGATCCTCGATCGCTACCTCGATCTAGCCATCACCAGCCCATCAAGGGCTTCAATATCCTCACGTATCCACCAGCAAAATAAGGAAAAAGCTCAAGTTCCGACTCATGTTTTTCTCGATTGAAAAATAAGAAGCTCTAGCCCAGTGGTTGACGGTGTCTCTTGTCTTATTTTCTTAGCGTAATTATTTTTCATCATGATGCAAGTTGCTGCTTGAGTGTTAGAATTTGCGAAATACCGATTTTCTCTTGGCCCCAACGACATTGCTTCGCTACTTTCAAAACGCCAGTTGCGTGAAGAAATATGTTCTTCCTTTTCCCCAAAGAAGATTTATACAATCTGATTATCTATACATTAGACAGATAAACAATAGAAAGAGAACTCAATCTGATATGTTTTTTGTTCAGATCCAGATATAAACCATAGATTGGTAAATGCATCTAAATTCTAAATTAAATTATACTTAATGTGAGAGGAAAGCAAGATTTCCTTACAGTACTGATGGTTAATGGTAGAAGCATATCAAGTATAACAGTGAAATTGCACTATTGTTTGTGGTCGTGTTGTTCAATTAAAGGTTAATATCTCCAAACTTCATTTTCTCTTTTTGTAGAAGCTCTCACCTAACAACTTATTTTCTAGGACTGTTAGTCTTTGTTTAACAAATTTGCATCTTGATGTGGCTAAACGGTGAAGCAATTCCACTGTAAACATAAGTGCGTATGTCGCTCTTTTCTTCCTACTAAAAATAGTCCGCTCGTTAAACTTAAATGCAATATCAGTTCACTCTGAAGAGGCGTATCCTCTTTCGCGAACTACCGATTCCTTTGACCTGTCAAAAAATCCAAAGGATCCCTTTAAATTGGTTCTAAATGTTTATGCAGCATCGGTGTTATAAGGTACCAGAAAACATGTGGAGAGAATACTTAGTTCCGTTGTCAAAACAATAGCTGTACTCTGCTAGGTTTTGTTAGATCAACTGGCTACTTTGGCGGATTCTTGTGTGGACGTGATGGGCAGGTACCTCGCCCTCTCCCTCATCCTTCCTGTACTCCTCCTATCTCTTATTTGCACAGTCCCCACCCAATTTTTTTTTGCCTTATTTGCACATCTGTTATAACAACAATGTGACATTATGGTATGATATTTGCAATCATCCACTTAAATGGCACCTCCAGTTCCAAAAAAATAGATGTATTTGACTCTTTTTTGTTTACATCCATCATGCCGACAATGATTAGAGGAAATCAGTAGTGATAACATGATTTGTTGACTTGCTTTGGGCTTGGTACAGCGCTGCCGTATACTTAGAGACACTATGTGATGCTAGATTTGGTACGATGTGATGCCGGCTGTGAATCTGGCAACGAAGGAGGTCACGATGGAGTGGCTGTGAACCAGAGACAATTAACTGGCCAGACTGTTGCCTGACTTGGTTCTTCGGGGCTGGCGGAACCCTGGACCCTGTAACAGGAAAGTGCATTTGGACGAACGATCAAATGGACATACCAGTCAGTAAGCTTAAGCAGTATATCGAAGCAGCGCAGGAAGGGACGTTCTTTCCAGACAGAGAGAACGACGAGCTCACAATGGCCCTCGGGAATCCTGAGCACCCTGGACGGACACGAGGCACGCCAGGCTCCATTCCGTGGAAGGTTGGGTTTCCGGACGCAGGCGGTTACAAATCCCATGAGAGGAGGAAAAAAGTGCAACAGACACAAATGCAGGCGCTGCAAGCAAGGGTAGACGCGATAGAGGAATGAGAAGCAAATCGCAGCAAACGTACTGCCGAAGCCTCCCCCGAAGCTACCCCGCCATCTCAGCGCAGAAGCAGCGTGGCTTCCACCGAGCTGCTTCAGCCGGAGCATGGCTTGACGGCTCCTGCCAGCTATCCCGTGGATGCTATAACGGAGTCTCAAAATTGCCACCTTATGACGCAATGGATGAATTTGAAGGTCAAGGCGGCTGTTGGCTCTGTTTATCCTACTGAACCCGGCGCAACTTTTCACTGCCGGCCGATTCCAGAAGGATATGCTAGGGTGATGGTGGATGAGATAACGGAGGGATTTGAGGACCTCCAGCTTGACCACCCTACCGGTGAAGGGGAGACTCGGCTGGGGTCTGCTCTGAAGACTCCATGCCTATGGCGGAAGGAGCTCATCAAACTTCCGAACTGGATACCACCGCCTCCTCCTCCTCCTCCGGCGAGTCAGGGCACTCCGCCCCCACCGCCTCCTCCTCCGGCGAGTGACGATCAGGGCCCACGGCCGGCTCCTTCTTCGGCGCGTGTCGGCACTCCGCCTCCTTCTCCGCCTGCGCCGACGCGCCCGAGCAGCCAACCTCCTCCTTCTCCGCCTCGTCAGCAAGGGCGGAAGAGACCTGCCGCCGCTCCAGCTGCTCTGGCGCGTCGTAGTCCTTCTCCTCCGCCTCTTAAGCAAGTAAAGAAGACAACCGCTACGTCTGCTCGGTCGGTGTCTAGCAGTACAACCAGAGGCGGGAGGACATACAGATTAGGTCCTTTTCTGAAGACTCCAGAGAAGTTACCATACGAGAGGACCCAGGAGGAGAACGCCGAGATCGCGCGAGAAGAAGTGAAGAAATTCTTTGAATGGGTGAAAGCAAAGAGACATCCACCTCCGGAGGAGAAGGTAGATCGGGTGAAAGTGAAGCGCACTCTGGCTGCCCTGACAAAACCACCGAAGTCTGATCCGCCGAAAGGAAACTATGACCACATTATTGGAAAGGAATTTGCCGAAGCGGAGCAGTCGGGAAGTACTGTCAGTGATTAAAGGCTGAAAGAACGACGAGCTGGGAAACAAATTGCCCAGCTCGGCGAACAAGCGAAGCAATCGTGCCCCCCGCTCAAGGTGCCTAGCCACAACGTTGCTAATGATCCGAGGATGGTGCCCGATTATAGCAATCTTGCAGATTACCTGCCCGACGAAGTACATTATGAACCCATGGACGTGCAGATACAAAGATACGAGTATGGGAAGCCTCTCGTCAAAGATGAAAGATCTCTATCAACGATGATGCGAAGATTGCATGATTGGTACTTGAAAATCTGCAGAGACCCTGGGGGGAGGAGTACTTTGTATGTGAAAGTTAAAAAGGAGCATGACCTTGTTGGAATTGATCTGTCGCCTGTTCCATTTGAGGAGTTCTATCAGTTTTTCAATCAATTGGCCCTCGATAAAACAACGGTCGCCTGCTACTGTCTGTAAGTAGTACTACTTCTGTCATTAAGTTTCTCTATATAGCTTAGCTCTTTCATTGCATGTATTTATAATCATCCTTACTATATTATGCAGATTGAAGATCGCCGAATTGAAGAAAAGACAAGTCGGTGATATTGGGTTCATTAACACATATCTCATAGATGCAACTGAGGTTAAACTTCATGCCGCAGCTACCGAGGCCAACTTGCTACGATCGTTCGTAATAAATCAAAACAACGATATAATACTCTTTCCTTACAACTTCAGGTGAGTGTTACTGTCTTGTGCGTATTCGGTTTCCCTTATATATTAGTCAAGGTTATAGTAATGTAATTGATGAGTTATGCATGGGTGTGCAGTTTCCACTATATTCTCCTAGAGATTAAGCTTGAGCAGGGAGTAGTAACCGTCTTAGACTCTAAACGAAAAGATCCCCAGGACTATGCGGACATGACTCAAATACTCCAGAAGTAAGTTAAATCGATCATTATCCACCATATCAGCAACTTTGTTCATTTCCTGATATCAAGTAATTGTTTTCTTTGTCCGGCAGGGTTTGGAGAAAATTCACCAAAACAGTTCCGGGACTGCCGAAGGAGCTGGAATTTAGACACCCAAAAGTAAGTACTATAGTAGCATGTTCCGCGCATCTCCTAGTGATTCAAGCGCTAGTTTCATCAATACCATTTAGCATTCTTTCTTATCAGTTTGATTGACCTCTATTTCTTGTAAAGTGGTTGTGGCAGGAACAAGGGAATGATTTCTGTGGATACTACATCTGCGAGTCCATCCGCCACACGACCTGTGAGCGGGGCGGGTACTCTAACGAACAATATGAAGTACGTAAATAACAACATTCACAATTTTATTTTATTACCATCATTTGTGTTGAGTTTCATTCATTCATATATATATGTATTGACCCCCTTCTTCAAATTAGATGTTTCGGAAGCGGGATGAACTCCTAGCACCAGCTCACATGCGAGCAATTCAAGAGGAATTGGCGGCATTCTTTCTTGACCACGTGATCCCTGAAGACGGAGAATTCTATGTGGACCCTGAGTCCGTATGATTATATTTGTAAGAGATAATTATTGTATATATGTAGCCGGTAGTGTCAGATAGATATACGAGAACTTGTTGTTCGACCAATCTCTCGGAGAAGGAGAGGTGGTCGATATCACTTCTCTCTGTATGCATATATGTTCATGACGATCTTCTGTTTCCTTCGTTTGTTTACTAGCTAGCCAGCGTGTCTAGTCCTCTCTATACATATGTATAGTACGTAGCGTCGACCAAGCACAGACATAAGAGAGGACACTTCTCTCTATTAATTATAGCTAGCTAACACAATATATGAAACACCTAAATTAACCCCCCAAAACCCCAGCCACAAAAATGCTGACGCGTGGATGCCTATTGGTCCCGGTTGGTGCCACCAACCGGGACCAAAGGGTCTCCTGACTGGGCTCTGCGCACTGCCCACGTGGAGGGCCTTTAGTCCCGGTTCTGGATTGAACCGGAACTAAAGGGGGGAGGTATTAGTACCGACACTTTAGTCCCGGTTCCGGAACCGGGACTAAAGGCCCTTACGAACCGGGACTATAGGCCCTTTTTCTACCAGTGTCATCATGGTTTGTAGCACTCGATACCCATGCAATTAATTAATACTCAATTTTGTAGCACTCAATACATCATGGTCTTCTTGTCCTTTGTTGTTTGGTTGATATAGAATCCATCAGCTCTTACCAGGAGGCTTTAGCTTCGAACCTGACTCTTTTAGTAGTTTGATTGTTGCAAGCGTGGAATTGATCGCAAGTACTTCTTCTACAGATCACAACATCTACCATGCCCGTGAAGTACAACCAACGGCCTATGATGCTCAGCATGCATGAATGCAAAGTTCTATTATTGCACACCATTTGTTTGGTTTGATACGTAATTTAGCTGCAGTGGCATTGTATTGATAAATGATGACATTGCTGCAGTCACATATGTGCGGAGGCATGATTCATGTTCAGACTTTAAAGACTTTGTTGGTTATTTCTTCACTGAAATCCTTCCTTATGGATTAGCTCATCATATTGGAATAGTAGTTGATCACTTATGTGGTAATTAAATATGATAATTTGCCAGAATACTATCAACATGAAGTGTAATTACTACAATAGAAGTACTATAATGTCCTTTGGTGGTGTAGACTGATCGTATGTTCTCACTCATAGTACAAGATTTGTTTCATTGTCCACGGGTGGGTGGCGTCATTGGAGGTCGAACAAGATAAGTCTCTAGGATTCCATAGTCCACATTTCTCCCTTTCCATCCCTATAGAGTTGATTGGTTTTTTAGCATCTCCCAGTACATATAAGTCTGTTCTTTTCCAATTCACTGGTACTCCCTCCGTCCGAAAAAAGCTTGTCTCCATTGAAACAAAGGACTGAATCTGCCAGTTTCGCAATTCAAACCATGGTGCCTAACTTTTCCAAGATGCGTATTATTTAGTATGTCACTTTCATACATCATTATTGCTGCTACAGTTTATGTACTCGACATATAAACTTTCATAATCCTACTGGAAGTTGTACTTCCCTGCTTTATACACCTTTTTGTTGTGCAATGCTGCCAGTTAAAACATTGACTGCAACATGCTCTGGCGGATGTCTCAACTATGTAGCGAAATGAAATGATTTGAATACAAATATTATAAGTCCTGTTTTTTTTCACATGGATGGGTTCATGTTACTAATTGTTTGGCAGATTAAGGTTGCCAATTTTCCATTTCTATGATATTGTAATGGCCACAAAATTCTATTTAGTTACTTACAGATCTGAACTATAACATAGTGCACACATTTGTTGGAGAAGGAACTGCCTTCCAAGCTTATAAACGATTTTGTCTTACGACCCAGCCAAAAAATCTCCAACCATTGTGTAATGAAATTATACATAATTTTTCTTCATGTTGAACATAATTGATGAGAGATTAATCAAATTATCATTTTTGTTTTAGGTCATGCTTATTTTTTTTGAGGGCTTAGGTCATGCTTATTGGGTTAGGAGCAACGCACGGGCAGTTTTCCTAGTGTTTATTATTCATATTAGAATTGTATTAACCGGAAACATGATACATGTGTGAATACATAGACAAACAGAGTGTCACTAGTATGCCTCTACTTGACTAGCTCGTTGATCAAAGATGGTTATGTTTCCTAGCCTAGACAAAGAGTTGTCATTTGATTAACGGGATCACATCATTAGGAGAATGATGTGATTGACTTGACCCATTCCGTTAGCTTAGCACTTGATTGTTTAGTTTGTTGTTATTACTTTCTTCATGACTTATACATGTTCCTATGACTATGAGATTATGCAACTCCCGTTTACCGGAGGAACACTTTGTGTGCTACCAAACGTCACAACGTAACTGGGTGATTATAAAGGTGCTCTACAGGTGTCTCCGAAGGTACTTGTTGGGTTGGTGTATTTTGAGATTAGGATTTGTCACTCCGATTGTCGGAGAGGTAACTCTGGGCCCACTCGGTAATACACATCACTTAAGCCTTGCAAGCATTGCAACTAATGAGTTAGTTGCGGGATGATGTATTACGGAACGAGTAAAGAGACTTGCCAGTAATGAGATTGAACTAGGTATTGAGATACCGATGATCGAATCTCAGGCAGGTAACATACCGATGACAAAGGGAACAACGTATGTTGTTATGCGGGTTGACCGATAAAGATCTTCGTAGAATATGTGGGAGCCAATATGAGCATCCAGGTTCCGCTATTGGTTATTGGCCGGAGATGTGTCTCGGTCATGTCTACATAGTTCTCGAACCCGTAGGGTCCGCACGCTTAAAGTTTCAGTGACGATTGTATTATGAGTTTATGTGATTTGATGTACCGAAGGTAGTTAGGTGTCCTGGATGAGATCGGGGACATGACGAGGAGTCTCGAAATGGTCGATACGTAAAGATTGATATATTGGACGACTATATTCGGACATCGGAAATGTTCCGAGTGATTCCCGTATTTTCAGAGTACCGGGGAGTTACGGGAATTCACCGGGAGAAGTATTGGGCCTTATTGGGTCATACGGGAATAGAGTTGAGACGACAAAAGGAAGGAGGCGCTCCCCCTCTGGTCCGAATTGGACAAGGGGTGCATCCCCCTTTTCCTTTTCCTTCCCCCCTCTTTCCTTCTCTCCTACTCCGGAAAGGAAAGGGGAATCCTACTAGGACTTGGGAGTCCTAGTAGGACTCCCCACACTTGGCGCGCCTCCTCTAGGTCCGCCCTCTCCCTCCCTCCTTTATATACGGGGGCAAGGGGGCACCTCTAGACACACAAGTTGATCTGTTGATCTCTCCCAACCGTGTGTGGTGCCCCCTCCACCATAATCCACCTCGGTCATATGGTAGTGGTGCTTAGGAGAAGCCCTGCGTCGGTAGCAACATCATCACCATCATCACGCCGTCATGCTGACAGAACTCTCCCGTGAAGCTCTGCTGGATCGGAGTTCGCACGACATCATCGAGCTGAACATGTGCTGAACTCGGAGGTGCCGTGCGTTCGGTACTTGAATCGGTCGGATCGTGAAGACGTACGACTACATCAACCACGTTGTGCTAACGCTTCCACTTTCGGTCTACGAGGGTACGTGGACAACACTCTCCCCTCTCGTTGCTATGCATCACCATGATCCTGTGTGTGCGTAGGATTTTTTTGAAATTACTATGTTCCCCAACAGTGGCATCCGAGCCTGGTTTTATGCGTAGATGTTATATGCACGAGTAGAACACAAGTGAGTTGTGGGCGATATAAGTCATACTGCTTACCAGCATGTCATACTTTGGTTCGGCAGTATTGTTGGATGAAGCGGCCCGAACCGACATTACGCGTACGCTTATGCGAGACTAGTTCTACCGACGTGCTTTGCACACAGGTGGCTGGCGGGTGTCAGTTTCTCCAACTTTAGTTGAACCGAGGGTGGCTACGTCCGGTCCTTGAAAAGGTTAAAATAGCACTAACTTGACGAACTATCGTTGTGGTTTTGATGCGTAGGTAAGAACGGTTCTTGCTCAGCCTGTGGCAGCCATGTAAAACTTGCAACAACAAAGTAGAGGACGTCTAACTTGTTTTTGCAGGGCATGTTGTGATGTGATATGGTAAAGACATGTTGCTATATTTTATTGTATGAGATGATCATGTTTTGTAACCAAGTTATCGGCAATTGGCAGGAGCCATATGGTTGTCACTTTATTGTATGCAATGCAATCGCCCTGTAATTGCTTTACTTTATCACTAAGCGGTAGCGATAGTCGTAGAAGCAATAGTTGGCGAGACGACAACGATACTATGATGGAGATCAAGGTGTCGCGCTAGTGACGATGGTGATCACGACGGTGCTTCGGAGATGGAGATCACAAGCACAAGATGATGATGGCCATATCATATCACTTATATTGATTGCATCTGATGTTTATCTTTTATGCATCTTATTTTGCTTTGATTGACGGTAGCATTATAAGATGATCTCTTACTAAATTTCAAGATAAAAGTGTTCTCCCTGAGTATGCACCGTTGCCAAAGTTCGTCGTGCCCAGACACCACGTGATGATCGGGTGTGATAAGCTCTACATCCATCTACAACGGGTGCAAGCCAATTTTGCACATGCAGAATACTTGATAGTTTAGTGCACCATGCTTAACAGCTTAGAATTGGGACTTCAAAGACGTTTTGAACGTCATGGATCATATGAGATGTTCCAGGAGTTGAAGTTAATATTTCAAGCAAATACCCGAGTTGAGAGATATGAAGTCTCCAACAAGTTCGATAGCTAAAAGATTGAGGAGAAGAGCTCAAGCAGTGAGCATGTGCTCAGATTTTCTGGGTACTACAATCGCTTGAATCAAGTGGGAGTTAATCTTCCAGATAAAATAGTGATTGACAGAATTCTTTAGTCACCATCACCAAGTTAGTAGAACTTCGTGATGAACTATAGTATGCAAGGGATGATGAAAACGATTCCTGAGCTTTTCATGATGATGAAATCAATGAAGGTAGAAATCAAGAAAGAGCATCAAGTGTTGATGATTAACAAGACCACTATTTTCAAGAAAAGGGCAAAGGGAAAGAAAGGGAACTTCAAGAAGAATGACAAGCAAGTTGCTGCTCAAGTGAAGAAGCCCAAGTTTGGACCTAAGCTTGAGACTAAGTGCTTCGGAAAGGGCATTTCCCTACTTTATGTTTTGGATGATGATGACAACCCTTTGTTGGTCTAATCTTGTGCTAAATGTTTTGGGTTCTCGATGCTTAGGCCTACATCGGAAAGCTATTCTCTCTCGTAGGAAAAGATCGAAGACGGAGTCCTCTATGCTTTTTATCTCTTTGGTTGTAGGGAACCCGTACTATCAAGAGGGAATATTCATTGGAAAGAACTGAGGGAATCTATTCACGTACACCTTCCTCACCCCCTTCTTTGTCTCTCTCAGGTGTGTGTGTGAGAGAGAGTTTCCCTTATCTTCTTCTGTTCACTGTTACTTCCCAGCGGTTGTACCGCTCTCCAGAGCGGTTGTACTGCTGGTTCTTGACGCTCACCAGCTTTGATCGAGCGGTTGTACCGCTGCTTCTAGGCGGTGGTACTGCCACCATGCTCTGCAAAAGCTAGGGCGGTGGTTCCGGCCATGCACCGCCCAAATACCGCTCAAGGTTCTGGTTTGATGCGGTTCTCGGGCGGTAGTGGCCCGGTTGGTCTGGTCGTTCCTCGATGACCGGTACCACCGGTGCTCTGAGCGGTTCTTCCGCTTAGAACTTAGCCACCCAAGAGCTCAAGGCCATGCGGTTGTTCCGGCCATGCACCGCCCAAGTATCGGTCAAGCTTCTGTTTTGATGCGGTAGTTGTGCGGTGGCTAGGCGGATAGTCCAGTTATTTTCTTAACCGGTACTACCGCCTGCTGGCCTGGTTGTACCGCCAGGTAGGGTTCTGCAAATACACCGTACGTGAGTCCCGGTTGTACTGGGACAAGGACCAGTTGTACCGCTGCAGTGCTAAAAACATAGTAACATCTTGAATTTTAGGGTTGCTATATAAGGGTGCTTCTCCCACCTACCACTCTTACCTTTGACCTCTCTCACTCCACCATTAATGCAACTCAAGCTCTCTTGCCCGATCTCTCTCTCTAGCCACTCAAACTTGTTGATTTGCTAGGGATTGAAGGAGGAGACCTAGATCTACACTTCCACCAAAGGATATTTGCTTCCCCCATACTTTCTTGTGTGGATTTTGTTACTCTTGGGTGTTTGAGCACCCTGGACGGTTGAGGTTACCTCGGAGCCATATTCCATTGTGGTGAAGCTTCGTGGTTTCATTGGGAGCCTCCAATTAAATTGTGGAGAGAGCCCCAACCCAGTTTGTAAAGGTTTGGGCACCGCCTTCAAGGGCACCAATAGTGGAATCACGACATCTCGCATTGTGTGAGGGCATGAGGAGAATACGGTGGCCCTAGTGGCTTCTTGGGGAGCATTGTGCCTCCACACCGCTCCAACGGAGACGTACTTCCCTTCAAAAGGAAGGAACTTCGGTCACACATCCTCGTCTTCATCGGCTCCCACTACAAAAAATACACTTCCGTGATGATACGTGTCTGTCACAGTAGGTCGCTTTTTTTGTCATGCATGTACATCCATGACAAATTTATGACAGAATCAAGATAGTCATACATGTGCTGTCGTAGAAGTGTTCCATGACATTACCAAAATTATCATCACGGAAGTGTCCACTTCCATAACAATAAATCGCACGTCACAGAAGTGCTTTCGTCAAGGGTGACCGACACGTGGCATCCACCGTAACGGAACGCCGTTAAGCTATCGGGTCGGGTTTTGGATCGGATAACCCGTTAACAGCCCCGACCAATGGGAAATTCCACGTGTAAAATTCTTATTGGCCGGACGAAACACGTGTCAGCTCGTCAGTGGGTCAGATAGGCGCCTATGATACGTCGACACGTGGCACGACCCAACAGAGGCCCATTCCTGTGAAAAGGCCGGCCCGTTTGACTTGGTCAAAAGGTGGCGGGCCGGCCCATGGAAAGCTTGTTAACGGCATGTTCGCATATAGCCCATTTACAGCCCGCTAACCAAAGGCCCATTACGCCCTATCCGAATTAGGCCCGGTAGCGTCATCTGGGCCATCCAATATGATTCCAGCCCGTTTTCACTTCTGGCCCATGTATGGCCCATGACGTCTTTCAGCCCATATGAGGCCCTATGTAACTCTTGGCCTATTAACGGCCCGTGGTAAAACTGGCCCGTAATGAACAGTGTATCACTTTACACCCATTAACGGCCCGTGGTGAAACTGACCTGTAATGAACAGTGTATCACTTTATACCCATTAACGGCCCGTTATTCTGTTGGGCCGTTTCCAGCCCATGTTATCTTTCGGCCTTCTCAGAGCCCATTTATTCTTGGGCTCATTTCCAGCATTTGTTTACTTACGGCCCGTTACTGTCATTTTCTGCTTGTGGGCCAAATTCAGCCCATGGTTACTGTCGGCCCGTTTGTGGTCTGTTAATACGTTGGGCCGTTTTCATAGCGTCATCAAATATGACCTATTAACGATGGCCCGTTTCATAGCGTCATCAAATATGACCTATTAACGATGGCCCGTTACGGTCGGCCCATGAACGGACGATTCCAACTCTAGCCCGTTTACGGCCATAATGCGGCCTGTTATTGGCCCATGTTTGGCCAATCGATCATACGGCCCGTATAAGGCCCATTGATGATACGACCCGTAGAAGGCCCATTGTTTCTACGGCCCATAGAAGGCCTACTGTTTCTACGGCCCGTAGAAGGCCCACTGTTTCTACGGCCCGTAGGAGGCCCAGTGTCACTACAGTAAATATTAGCCCATGGTTATTGTGGCTTAGTTTTAAAAAATAGGTTATTGCAGCCACTAGTTAACCGCGGAAAAAGAACTGCAACGAGTACAAGCAAACAAATAAACAAGACAACAAGGAAATAAATAAACAAGCAACTAACGCTAGGCTATCACGGCTATTACACATATTACATCTATTGGGCATCAAAGTTCACCACCAGTGGAAATATAGGGAACAAAGCAGCATATCATATACACTGGCCGTCAAAATTGGCCACCAGTGCAAATAAACGCGGCAGCAAAACAAGAGCATAACTGAAACAACTTCAGAAGAGCTCAAGAAACGTTATCCTGGGTATCCACCATGCTGGCAATAAGCTTAGCAAGCTGATTAGCTTCGTCCTGTTTGGCGCTAAAATCCTCCAACGCTTGCTGTTGCACCAGAAAGTATGCATCTGAATGCTCCAAGGACTTCCGCAGTCCTTCTGCTTCTTGTCGCAGCACAGCTGATCGATGTCTTTCAGCTTGTAGTTGAGACTCAAGAAACCGAACTGATTCAGACAGTGAGTTTGAATAGCTTGTGCAAGCGGTAGTGGCCAGTAACTCCAACACTAAACCAAGACAGGATGTGTCACTATCCTGAACCTTATCTGCATTACTTCCTTTACCGTTGCTTAATAAGGCACTCTTCCCCAATAATCTGTCAGCATTCTAAAAGAAGAAACAAGCAGACACATAACAAGTTTAGCATGTACTAGTATATGAAACTCATTTCAGTGAACCAGTTCATCAGTAAGGTGGACAGGATTAAACTACCAAGTCTTCTATTGCCAAGTACTAGTACATAATAAAAGCATCAAACAAACATATATCTATGTCCTATGGTAGCAATGGAATCTTAAATTAGAACAGTTGTTCTTCAGGTTTAGGCACTTGTTCTACATGAACAGAGTACAGTAAGACGCAAGAATATAATACTTAAAAATAGAAAATGAGCTCATAGACCTTACCACATTCTTGGTTCGGGACCAGTACAGAACAAGGCGTTCCTAGTCATCGTCCAGTAAATGTGTCTCAGGAGAACGTAAGTGAATTTGATGAGTTTCTTTGCCGGTGAAGTACATTTTCTTCAGGTAATTCCGATACTGCCACCAAGCATTCTTGAAGATAGCAGAGGTATTAGCACAGGTTACCTCATCCTGAGTTTCCAAATCGGTCCTTCTCTATAGAGAAAAATGGAAAAATTTGTTGTATTATAACCATCATGGAGGTAGGATGTACGGGACGAAGCAAAGTAATTGCCATGAATAACATTACTTACACATAACTCCTGGACAAACACCTGGAACTGGCATTTTCCTTCATCTTCAGTATAATATTTCCAAGATGGGAAGATACGCACATACGATTTAACAACATCAAATGCGATAGATGCTAAACTACGACTAGATGGTTGTGCTTCCTCCACAGGAATAGGCGTACTAACTGGTGGAGTTGGGGTTCGCCGTGATAGTACTGGCCCTTTGGGCACTGGAGCTGCCTTACTAACTGCTCTTGTTTGGGAGCTCTGTGGTGGAGATGGTGCTGTGTCAACAGGAACTGGGTTACTATCGGCTGGGGTTGGGGTTAGATTGGGTGAAGCTGGTTCTCTGTCCATCGTAGTAGGGGTACAATCTGCGAGAGTTTGGGTTATGTGTGGTACGGCTGGTTCTTGTGCATGTACAACCGGGGTGCTATCTCCACCAAGAGGTAGCACTGTTTTATTCGAAGACCGTGTTTTTAGTCTGCTAGATACTGTCATCACCTGCTCCAATTCAAATGGCTGATAAACAGGAAACATAGTTGAATGTACAGACATTGTATGAGAGATAGATGCAATAGATAGTATGGAAAAAAGAGGGCATGAAATAGTTGACATGTATATTGTTTAACTAAAATGGATAGCATGACATAATTTCACATATATGATGTCTATCTAAACTGGATAGCATAGCATGACATAATTCAAAGATATGATGAATAACTAAACAGGATTGCATGACATAATTCACCTACAAGTTATCTAAGTAATCAGGATCGCATCATTTAATTCACATATGTGATTTATATGCTAAACAGAGGGCATTCGATATGATGTCTGAACTAAGAACATGGTGTTGAATATTATGTATATGATGTCTAAACTATGCAATGCAAGACACCGTACGCATGATATGAGCAGTATAACCGTGCCAAGTTAGAGCATACACCTTAGTGGGGGAATAGGACTGGGCATCTGTCTCTGAATCCATCTCTGAGGAGCTATCGGGACCCAACAAGAGATTTGCTTTGACAGGTAGCACTGTCTGCTCTGAAGGCCTTGTTTTCACTCCAGATTTTTCCATCTCCCACCCAAATGGCTGATTCACAGGAAGAGTAGTTTAATGTACAAACATTGTCGACAAATGGAAATGTAATGAAGAAAATGATGGGCAAGATATCATTCAAATATATGATGCCTGGTTAAACAAGATGGCATTGCACATTTCACATATATTATGGCTGGCTAAAAGACATGAGACTGCATAATTCCCATATATGATATAGAAACTAAACAGGTGACATTACAGAACATGTCTAAACTAAGCAGATGACATATATGATGTCAAAAGTAGGCACTGCAAGGCAACATATGCATGATATGACTAACATCATCATGCCAAGGTAGAGCAAACACCTTGGGGGGTAAATAGGAGTGGTCAGCAGCGTCCGAATCCACCTCAGAACAGATATCTTCCTCTGGATTACAATCTGGAGAGGGGTGGGGAGGGTTTTCCAATGAACCCACCATGGAGCGATGTCTGCATGACATTGTATTGCCGCGCAAAACTCTTCTCTTTTTCTCTACATGTTCAGCATGACTGTATACAATATCTGACATGCATATGAAAAAAATATGGTGAGATTATGTAAGGAGAGCATGCAGAAATTTAGAGTGATGGTAACAACTAGTGGATCGATGTTTTTACGTTAAACCAAAATAGCCCTAATGGACCGACGTGAATGTATAGTAATAAGTGATGCAACAAGTGTACAACCTCTTTGCCGTAGCCGTGTCAACCTCGGCATCACTGGGTTGGTCGCTGAAGCAGTTGAGGCAGAGGTGGCTGTCGAAGGTGTGGAGGAAGATCTGAGGAATCTGTAGACGTCGTCCATGGCACTGCTCTGTTGTGATGGATCATTCTGTCGTTGGAGCAGCTCCGGTGAGCCGTAAGACGTAAAGGCTGAAGCAGCACAAGACAGACATAGTCAATCTCAAGTGGGATTCTAATAGCATCTCCAATAGATGATGTAAAATGGATGTAAAATTAACATCACCAAAAACCACCTCACTACAACAGATGAGGTAAAAACTGTTGACTCTGAACTTAACTGTTGAAACTGAAATTTACTATGGAATCTGAATGCTACTGTCGAAACTGAACGCAATGGTAGCAGAGAGGCACTTGACATGTAGTTTAGGGAGGGCATGTAGTTCATCTTCAACCTGCACCCCCCTGAGCCGCCAGCCACCACTGGCCGAACCGCCGGCCACTTTGCTGCCTCGCCGCCCCGAAACAACTCGCCACTGCCGCCCCGGCCAGCCCTCTAGGCCCCCCACCCCCCACCCTGAACCCTAAGATAGATAGTGGGGTACCTCTCCGGCGTGCCCCCGTCCCCGCTGTGGGTGGTTCTTCCTTAACTCCGGCGAGCCCCCCAACCCCTGAAAATCGACTGACCCAAAAGTCGATTCAGTCGACTGAAGTGTGGCTTAATCGAAGCAGAGCAGCATCACGAGCGAGGGGGAGAGCAGCAACAGCAGCTGGGCGAGCGAGCAATCGAGCGAGAGCCGGAGCAGCAGCAGCAGATCCGACTGGTATGGACGCCGCCGCCGAAGGGGCCTCGCACTGGGGGAGAGCCGCCGCGGAGATGTCGCCCGCGGCGCCGGCTTCAAGGTAGCCGCTCCATGGGGGTGCGGGATGGAGCACCGTCGGTGCCGGGAGGTCGAGTTAAGGAGAAGGTGCGATGCGATGAGTGTACAACCTCTTTCGTGGCGCCGAGTAGGCCTCGGCTTCGTCCGAGGAGTCGGTGAGGATGCTGCGGTTCCGGTGGAGCAGGTTAAGGCGGCACTGTGGGGATGGAGCAGCCGCGATAGACGAGGCGATCGTCAGAGCAGCTCTTTGGAGGTGGAGGACGGGGCGGCTGAACCGGCGGGACGGTGAGATGGACGACGGATCCTCATCCGGGGAGGTGGACGAGGGACGTCGAGCTGTTGCGATGGACGACGTCGTCGGGGAAGAGGCTTCGGCTGGGCAGCGGTGACGTGGCGAACGGAGGAGGGTGGGCTTTCACGGCTGCAGCGGAGAGGTTATGGCGGCCTGGGATTTCGAATGGTGAAAAGGGGGCAATGGGAGGGGGTGAAGCATGACTTAGGAACGCGCTTGTCCAAAATGTAGGGTGTGTTACAAAAGTACCCCCCACCGATTTGAACTAGCGGCCCTTTCGGCTCAGGGTTAGAAGGGGGATTTCGTGTGTCGGGATTTGGCAGCTGGAGGGAGTTTTCGCGTGCGTTGTAATTTCGGGATAGCAAGGCGCGGGTTGTGAAGGCGTCAGTTTTGGGAGCACGATATCTGAATTTTCGGGATATAACAAGACGCGGGTTGAATTTTAGGGACAAGCCTAACATGTAGTAATACTATACTTGTACGTACCAAATCAATTCGCACTTCCCTCAACCAAAAAGAAAACAAAAAAAATAAAACTATTCACACCACACAAAGAGAGAGTCTTGCCCCGTTTTACTATACAAATGCTATTCCAAGCTACTCCCTCCTTCCATCTATATAGGGCCTAATGCGTTTGTTGATGCTAACTTTGACCAAATATTAGAGCAATGATTTATGACATGCAACTTACACAAAGCACACCGTTAAATTCTTCTGTGAAAGGTTCTTTCAATGATATAATTTTCACATTGTGCATGTCATGTACTATTAATCTTGTCAATAGTCAAAGGCAGTCTTAAAAATCTCATTACGCCCTATATAGATGGAAGGAGGGAGTATGAATCCATGTTATGTCCGATTAAATTTTTTCGCTTGTTGTATAATGCATGTAACCTACTCATACCAACATTTTAGTGCATTCCAAATGTCTATACTACCGCTGCAATTCGAACTAAATTTGAATTCTTTTCTCTATTTCAATAAGAATCTACAATCATGATTGTTGCCAACTTCAACCATCATAGTTTCCTTGCTATCCGCCAGATATAAATCAGACGGCCTATAATGCAGGATGGCAGACACACCATCATCAACAACTCCGTTTTTTATAAGAGTAGAGATAAAATATATTAAATGTAGTATACAATGTTCATAACCACACCATGTGTATCACCGTGATATATATTCACACATCCGTCGGTTTGAAACACTATGATAAATTCTTCAAATATCCGAATTCGCTTTTTATAATGAAGTATATATGATCTCTATTCGTCGTTTACACCCACACAACCCTCTTATCTTTGTAGCTAGCGCTAACTTTCTCTTGTGCATGCACACGCTCGCATCCCTCTCACCCTCCCTCAGCATTCTCTAGCTCCATCGCACAAATTCGTCTTTTCACTTTAGGTCGTTCACCCACGGTGTGTGTAGGCCTCCCAGCTCCTTCTTTACAGCACACATCGATCGATATGCCTCTCTAGCCAGGTGTGCCTAGCACAAACACAAGCTTCCCCTCTTCTCTTGTCACCGTCCATGCCTCACTCCCATCACTCTTTTCATCGTTCTCGTACTCGCACACTCCTCCCCCTCGATATAGTATGCCTCTCGTACCACCTCCTACATGCATCCCTCTCTCTCTCTATCCTTCTCCTCGTGCCTCATTTGTTCTAACACACACATGCATGTATACCGATCGATCTCCCAACATATACCTAGCTTTAACTACCCCCCCATCGATCAACGTACCTCACAAGTTATGCCTCTCCTTTCTCTTACAAAGGGCGATTGATCTTCCTATGTAGTTATGTCTGCTTATCACAGCCACATCGTCCCCCCTCATCATTCGTGCATGCCTCCTGACCCGTCTCTCACACGCACATGCATAGACAACAAGCAGCCATCTCCTCTCTTATTGATATTGCGGGCGTGCCCTCCGTTTGTCTAGCAAGCCAATCCCACCATTTGTTAGAAGCAACTCCACTACCACCCCCTCCAACACTATAGCTCTGTCTCTCTCCCAACCTTATTCATCTCCTGCACATATGCATGGATGTCGATCGATCTCCCTTAATACATGAGGCAGATCGATCTCCTTAATACATGAGGTAGGACTCTCTCCTCCTCCATACATATACCAGCCATTGTACCTCTATAGTTAATTGGGGGGGCGTTACTGCCAATGAAAGCATGGATCAATTTTAATTTAACACCTTCTCACAACTTTGTCTTCAGTTGTGATGTAATTATTAGCTCCGATCTGCTAATACTTGACATGCATTAGCAAGGAAGTTAGTTTTTTATTGTTTCCGAAAGAGCATCGATGGCAAGACACGCGAAACAAAAGCTGAAAGCTCACACCATTGTACAATTTCATGTCGCTGGAAAATTATTTGCATAGTACTTCAATTATGTAAACAAATGATGGAAGCTTGAATAGCATTGCCAGAAGCCTCTTCATCATCCGGGTCCATGTGCCATGCACAAAATTATACTCCTTCGTTCCTAAATATTTGTCTTTTTACAAATTTCAAACGGGCATATTTTAGAGTGTAGATTCACTCATTTTGCTTCCTATGTGTACTCCCTCCGTTCCTAAATATTCTATTCGTCTTAACAGAGATTTCAACAAGTGACTACATACGGAGAAAAATGAGTGAATCTACACTCTAAAATATGTCTATATACATCTGTATGTGCCAGTCCATTAGAAATCTCTAAAAAGACAAATATTTGAGTAGTCACTCATTGAATTCTCTAGAAAGACAAATACTCCGGAGTATATATAAGAACCGAGGGGGTAGTGCACAACCGCATGGGAGACTCAACCCGGTCGTTGCGCCGCATTAATAGTGAGTAATGAGCAGTCAAATCATAAGCCCCACCTTTCCCACTGTAAGTTGCTCTGAAGAAGCAACCATCAATACGCTCTTCTTTGAATCCGCTCATACTACTCCATCCGTCACTGTTTATACAACGCGCTTCAGAAAAAAGAAAAAAAATCTGTGGGACCAAGGCGACTAGCGATCGGCCTGAAAAATAGCATTGGTAGTTATAGCACGGCGTCTATTACTAAAGGGAATAATGCGTACACACATGCATGCAGTGCTTCCACCCCGGGTACACACATGCATGCACTCCGTAGTAGTACAGTACATGTAGAAAAGCAAGACACCATCGACATAGTCACCCACGTCTACGCGCAAATCGTCCACAAGGACTACTACATGCAAGAGGAGGACGATAGGACGCTGGCCTTCTTGGAGCGCAGGGCAACCTTGGACGGCACTGTTCAGAAGCACGTTGAGCTCGCTACCAACGCCGCTGCTCCTCACATGTCGCTTGGTGACCCGGTGCACTAGGGCATGAGGATGTCGTTGAACGTTGATGGATCCGTATGTATTTTTATCTTTCCGTCAAATCCATGTAGTAGTATATGATACTACAGTAATTATCTTACCTTTCGCATCAACATCATAATTTTCGTACGTACTCCATGCATGAACGGCGCAAGAACCAAACTTCTCATTACTCTAGGCAAAATCGTTATTTTCTATCTATCGGTCACGCCATGGAGCAGAACCAAATTTTACAAGTTACGAGTTCAAAAGGAAAAGCCTGCCGTGTTCGCGTTGCACCCCCACACAGTTGGTCCGGCACGCCGCTCAAGCGGGAATGCGTGCGGTGTTGCATTTTCACTTACAAGTGGGACCACAGTTGAGCAAACCGACTATCGGCAAACCCCCACCCCGCCCACCGCGCGATGGCTGAGAAAACAGGAGGGAGAAGAGATGGTTGTAGCACGAACTCCAAGAAAATTGGTGTCGGATGGGACTCGTGTGGGTGGCATGTGCTGTACTGCTAGACGTGAATGCTAGTTATGGCCCATGCCACCCCACTATATCGAGTCTATATCGAGGTACGTAGAACAAAATTCCTGCAGTCCGTGCTCAGCCCTCCTCTATCTCTCTTCTCAGCCAGCTAGCGGACGCGCGGAGCCCATCGTCTGTTTGCTCACATGCGGCCCCACATGTCAGTGAAAACGCAAGAGGACCCATTGAACCTGCACATCTTTCACCTCGACATGCTGGTGATGAAAAACAAATCCAATAAAGATCTTCGGTGGCCGCTTTTGGAGTTACTCAAGAGTAGTAAGATTCTATTTACAGTTTAACCCAAGATGCACGTCTTGTGGCTTCAACTACCACTCTATTTTCTTTCATGACACGACCTGGATGCTGGATGTCCCACGTGTCGGCAAAAGGAGGAAGAACCCGACCAAATCTTCGGTTCTGCTCTAGGATTAGACTAGTTGTGCTAACTTAAAAATTTTATTGTGTACTCCCTCCGTTCCAAAATACTTGACTTCCATTTGTTCAAAAATGGATGTACCTATATACTAAGAAATGTCTAGATACATATATATTTTGACAAATAGAAGGCATGTATTGTTGAACGGAGGGAGTAGAATGGATGCAAGTTTTTGTATTGGGAAGAAGAGTACATCCATATATTGATATAGCGCAATTTTGTAGATATTCTATCACTTTTAGCTAGCACAGACGCAAGATCGAGCCTCCGCAGATCAACAATGAATGCATCGAGAAGGCACTAATCCAACTTACACGAGTAGTAAAATGTATTCTTGTGGTTCTTGTTTTCTTTGGTCTTGCTTTTCTAGTAAAAATTATCATTGGAGTTCGTGCAAAACGGAGGTGCATTTGGGGTCGTGCGTTGGAGTTGGCCTTACAAGTGGGACCGTAGTTAAGAAAACCGACTATCGGCAAACCCCCACCTCGCCCGCCGCGCGATGGCTGAAGTTAGAGAAACGACGAGGTTGAAGATATTGCTCTAGCAAGGACTCCAAGAAATAATATGGTGTCAGATGGATGTCGTGGTGGTAGCATGTGCCGTACTCCTGGACGTGAATGCTTGTTCTGGCCCATGCCACCCTACTACTCCTACTACTTACTCCTACTACTATATAGTATACTAGTATCGAGGATTCGAGGTGCTGGTTACGTACAACGAGCACATTAGCATATGTCTACAGTAAAAACACCCGCCCGACGCGCGAAGCATGTGAAGCTAGTACAAATAGTGTACTACTATTGTCGATTGGCCTCATCCGATAACCTGTTGCAATGCACGTACAATTATGTATTCGGAAAATATTTTTTGCCTCGTCGCACCACTCACTCAGAGAAGCGACTCGAAAGCCATTCATAAATTTAGTAAGTTTATCACAGGCATATCATTTTATTACATACAACAGGTCATCAACCCACATCGACAATGAGGATACATTATAAATACTAAAGTTTTCACCACACAACAAATAACAAGCCATGAAATGAACTTCAACTCAACCATTCCGCGGCGTTGGAAACACTTGCTTTGAACCACAAGTGATTCTCTGGGATGGGCCATCTGTTGTCGATCTGGAGACCAACGCAGGACTGATCATCTAGGCTGAAGCGGCCTACTATATCAGTACCAGGGTAGGGAACCACCCAAATGTCTGAGGTATAGACACGGTTGCTTCTCATAAATGTGTCAACAGTAGTTGGATCGCCTTTCACCATCATCGGATAGTTTTGTCCAAGGAAGAGCAAGTTTTCTCCAAGACTATCAATCCTATGCCAGGGAGAAGGAGTTGGCGCTAGCACACTAGTATCCATCCTGAATACCATGCAACGGGTGTTGGAATAGGTCCGGAGAGTGCGACCATAGGAGACACCTGCTTCCTTGGCAGTAACATCATCAGTGGGCTGTATACACTCAAGAAGTGGTGATCCATCGGAATTAGTTGCCAGGCGCCACAGAGTATATGGGCGCTGCTTGTGATCATCACCATCGACATCTCCCCCTTGGTTATAAAATTTTTCAAGTATAGGTGGTGGGATGTTCACAGGACCTTGGAAACACAAGAAGAAGGTTAATTAGTAAAGGGAAACTTGCTAACCTGCATGCATGTGGATGAAACAATTATAATTACGGTGGAAGACAAACATACCAAAACTACTAGGTTGCCATGCAAAAATAGTGCCACTAGTTGAAAGAACATGTGGTGCCCCCATGTTTGGTTTTGGTAATTGATGACAATCTCTATGGACTAATGGTTTCCTTGAGTTATATTTGAAGGTTTTGTCCATAGGCTTTTCTTGGAGTGCATGTGTTGATTTCAAGGAGAGTTTGTGTCGACCAAGGTGTTATTCAAGGAATTATCCAAAGATTGGTCATGTGAGAGTTGAGCTTATTGCAAGCATGTCTTGAAGAAGAAGATTGTGTGATCATTCATGTCTACCTTCAAGACATCATTCAAATGAAGAGAATTGGAAAGGTTCAAGGTTGATCAAGACTAAGTCAAGAGTGAATCAAGTTGATCAAATCACAAAGCGCAGAAGATGCACCGAGAGGGATCAAGTGATCCCATGGTATGGTAAGAATTGTCAATTACGCATTGTGTGCTAACCCATGGTCTTCGTGAGAGTTCTTTGTGGGGTTAGGTTGCGGTGTGCAAGTTCAAGTGGAGCATCACGAAGAGATCAAATGCTTGAAGCTTGCCATCCTTTGTGGTGATAATGGACTTGTGAAGATGTGCGGAAGAGTGGCTCACCCATAGTGGAGTATGGGGAGCAATCAACTAGTCTTCATCGAGTCAACACAATCAAGAAAGGTGGTCCAACTTGAGGGAGTCAAGATTGTCATCATCTAGCTCAAGTGGACCATGTGCAAGGCAAAGGTTTGCCCTTGATAGGTTTTCTATTTTACCGGTCTCATGATGGTAGTTGGGAGACTGGGTTACAGGATCGATTGCCGTTCTATCAAGGGGGGGCTCTCGATGAGTAGCTTGATCGTATCGTTCGTAGAGAGCTCAAACCATTGCATCCTTGCATCATCTTTCTTGGTTCTTGCTTGGTTCTCTTTGTGAGTCTTAGAGATTATGGTCATCTTGATGACAAGCTTGAGTTCATCGAAAACGGAGTTCACATGCATCTTCTATGATGTTTTTTATGTTGGAGGTTTTGCCGGTTCTTCTCGGTTGGAGGTTTCACTCCTCTATTTGTTGGCATACCTCCCCTGCCTCTTCTTACTATATCCATCCAAGGTGAGGCCCAACTAGAGGCCGCACTAGCTGCAGCAGGGGAGCCCAAAGAGACCCCCTCAGGTAAGATACACTTCGAAAGATTAGTATTGTGCGTTGTGGGTGCAAATCTGACAAATCATATTGCAGATGGCGCCGGACTCGATCCGGACAAGCAACAACTCTTACGCCGGCTAAAGGCCGGTGAGAGTACGTTGACAAAGGTGAGGCGAGAGAAGAATGATCTTCAGGATGCCAACACCAAGCTGGACGTCGAACTTAAAGATGTTCATGGCCAGCTGTCGGACTCCACGAAGGAGAATCAGTGGCTTCGACGCGGCATTTTTAGTAAGTGCTTGAACAAACTTTGAAAAAAGAGTTCGGCGAGGAAGTCGACTAACAGAGTAATGTCTGTAGGTATGCTCACAGGTCGTCCTGCAGAGGAGACGCCCGGTTCTACGGGTGACCTTCTTCCCGAACTCTTGCAACTGCACGAGCGAATTCGGCAGGCGATGCGGGGTATTGCCCAAGCCTTATGGCCTGCCCACTCCATGCCCGAGGGCCTTGGAGAGCTTGCGGAGAAGCTGAAGGGAGCTCAGCGGCGCTTCCGGTTGTGGAAGATATCGGCCTGCTGACAAGGCGCTAGGGAGGCCTGGGCCATGATGAAGACACGTTTCACTCCTCAGTTTTGATGCTACTCGTCGTCTTGTTTCCAACAAGCTTGAGTTTGCTCAATTCGAAGCTCATATGCAGAAGTTATGGCAGTTCTGGTTTTCTTGAGAGTGGTTTTTGTCTGGTCCCAGCGGTAGTACCGCTTGGATCTCTCAACCGTTGTACCGCTGCTTCCGAGCGGTGGTACCGCCAACTTGCTCAGCAAAGTCTTGGGCGGTTGTTCCGGCCAGGCACCGCCCAAGTACCGGTCAGGCCTCTGTTTTGATGCGGTACTCGGGCGGTGGTGGCCCGGTTGGTCCGGTCGTACCGGTACCACCGGTGTCCGGAGCGGTTCTACCGCTTAGGACTTAGCCGCCCGAGCGCTCAAGGCCATGCGGTTGGACCGGCCCGGTACCGCTCGACTACCGCACTCAGGGGTGACTCCCTTCTGTTCCTATGCGGTGGTTGAGCGGTGGCTGGGCGGTTGGTCCGGTTGTTCTTCTCAACCGGTGCTACCGCCTGGTCGCCCGGTTGTACCGCCTGGTAGGGTTCTGCACGTATACTGTGAGTCCCGTTGTACCGGGACCAGGAGCGGTAGTACCGCTCGTGTGCGGGCTGAGCACATAACGGTTGGATTTTCCCCCTCCTATAAAAGGGGGTCTTCTTCCCCATTGACCCCAACATCTTTGAGCTCGTGTTCTTCCCCCTTTGTTGATCTTCTTTGAGCTTGCTAACTCTCATTCCCTCCATGGATTCTTGCTAGTTTTTGAGGGAAAAGAGAGAGGAGATCTAGATCCACATTTCCACCAATCACTTTCTCCTCTATGTGAGGGGAACCCCTTGGATCTAGATCTTGGAGTTCTTGGTGTTCTCCTTCTTGTTCTTCCTCTCATTTTCCTCCCTAGCATTAGTTGCTCCAGTGGGATTTGAGAGAGAAGGACTTGGGCACTCCGTGTGCCCTTGCCATTGCATTTGGTGCATTGGTTTGAGTTCTACACGGTGATACGTGGAAGTGAAGTTTGAGAAGCTTATTACTCTTGGGTGTTTGGGCACCGTAGAGCTTGTTCCTCTTGGGTGCCTTGGCGCCCTAGACGGTTAGTGTTGTTCGGAGCTCAATCATTGTGGTGTAAAGCTCCGGGCAAGCGTCGGGGTCTCCAATTAGGTTGTGGAGATCTCCCCGAGCAATTTGACGGGTACCGGTGACCGCCCCCAAGGGTTGCCAAAGTGTACGGGTTCGGTGACCGCCCCCAAGGGTTGCCATTTGTATAGGTTCGGTGACCGCCCTCAAGGGTCCCTTAGTGTAATCACGGCATCTTGCATTGTGCGAGGGCATGAGGAGATTACGGTGGCCTTAGTGGCTTCTTGGGGAGCATTGTGCCTCCACACCGCTCCAAACGGAGATTAGCATCCGCAAGGGTGTCAACTTCGGGATACATCATCGTCTCCACGTGCCTCGGTTATCTCTTACCCGAGCTCTTTACTTATGCACTTTACTTTGTGATAGCCATATTGTTTCTTGTCATATATCTTGCTATCACATAGTTGCTTATCTTGCTTAGCATAAGTTGTTGGTGCACATAGGTGAGCCTAATTGTTTTAGGTTTTGTGCTTGACAAATTAACCGCTAGGTTTATTCCGCATTTGTTCAAGCCTAAATCATAATTATTTTAAAACGCCTATCACCCCCCCCCCTCTAGGCGACATCCATGATCTTTCACTATTGGTGGCAGCAAACACAAGGCCCTCGTATTGAATTGCATCATAGTACTCATCCGTGTACAGAAACTGATTTTTGAGCAATATCCATCGAGTCGAACCACGAAGGACGGCAACAAGCTTGTCGAAGATAGCAACAACTTGATAGTTGTTGTAATTCCAAGAGCGGTTGGGAACTCGACAAATTGCTATCTTCCGTAGAAGACAGTCACCATGATCGTATTTGAACGTGCGTACATTACCGGTGTGCTCAACCTCTGGGCAGTGTGCTGAGATTTTTGGAAGTGGAACCCGGTGACGAGTGTACACATTCACAAGTTCCCACACGCAGTTGGACCCAATGTAAACAACCCAATCTCCATTTGCGCCCGCCCAAGCCTTGCCCTCAAGCGATGGCATCTTAACATCATACGTATCATCATCAAGCGGCATCAACTGGCACAGGGCGAGGCCTTCGTCGTGCCGGCGCCAGTCATCAGGGTCATGGCGAAGAAGATAGGGGAGATCAAACCGCTCCTTGACTCTTGGGTTCTTTGTAATGATGTTATTAGTTGAGTCGAGAATGGGCTTGAACGAACCTGCCATGCTAGCCAAGGTGATGACGTCGCACCGATCAATGAGTTCCTCCAGCACGTCATCTTTCAGATCGGGGCAAGAATAACGGGGTCGTTTCCGGCCTGTTCCCTCCATGGAGAAGACGATCGAATAATGGTAGAAGAAAGGGTGAAGTGCTGAAGGAAAATGGAGGAGGGAGAGGAAGAGCGTGCGACAGCAGTTCCAAATCGAGAGGGAAATGCGAAGAGTCGGTGGACGGTTGCGAGTTTGCCATGGTTCACGAAGAGGCGCCCCGGCCTACACGTCCGTTCGGAAATACTCCTACTACTCGCGGTCGCCTCACTGATATATTGGAACGGGACCACATGTCAATGAAACATGGTGTGTAATTTCTCGTGCAAAATGCGATCTGGCCGCGTTGGCCCGAGGTGCCTCATTAGTTATCGACCTTTATTTTTTTAATGGCGTGCTGATCTGTTTTGAAGCACGACTAACTGGTACTGTACGCAGAGAAAATGGGTTGTATTTGTCCTCCACAGTTTAGAGGCTGACTTGTGGGCCTAGCAAGTTGACGCGTACACAATCAAGAGATGATTGTACGTGGAGAGGATGACAGCAGGGACCCGCCAAGGTCATGGCAGTACGCAAGCAAGTGCCTCCTTATTTCAAGCCAATAAAAAAATGGCTCCTCCTAGTGGATTTCTGACATCTGGGTCCCATGCCATTGTCAACGTAGTCAATAAACGAGAGAATTGCACAACGAGCGGCTGACACCAGGGACCCAGCAACTTGCCCAGTTATTTTTGTTTTCGGTTAATTTGATAAATGCCACTCCAAATATGGTGTATCCGAGAAATGCCACTAGAATTTCCAAACTTTGAAAAATGCCATTTCATGCCATTTCTAGTGGCATTTTTCGAAGTCTGGAGTGGTGTTTTTCAAAGTTTGCAAACTGCAGTGGCGTTTTTCAAAATTTGCAAAAATTGCAATGTCATTTTTCAAAGTTTGGAAATTGCAGTGGCATTTTTATGAATTGCCATAATTGGAGTGGCATTTATCTAATTTGTTTTTGAGACGGAAGCAGGGTGTCAACTGGGCTGTGCGGGACACTCTCGCCTCTCTAGACAGCCTTTTCTTTTATGTTTACCACAGACCAGCCCAGTAGTTTTTTTTCTTTCTGAAAATGGCTAGCCCAGTTTTTTTTGTGATTTGTCAAGTAAGTCGCTTTATCAGGCCTGTTGGGCTACAAATCTTTGAAGACGAGGAGAGCTTCATTCGGCTGGCCGAGAAAATGGCCTATCAGTAATGAGAAATGGGCCGTACATTTTTAAAACACATCAAACCGACAATTATTTTCAAATATCTTTTTTTCATTTCGAGATTTTAAATTGCATTGATTTTTATGCGTGGACAATTTATTGGATTTTATATTGATATACATTTATTTTTAAAATCAGTCTGAATGTGACTCGAAATTTCGGGATTAAAAATAGTTCAGACCGCACCGACATATGCAAAATTTCGTATAATTTTTTAACCGTGGCCACAATATGGGCTGTAATGCTAACATAGAGAATATGGGCTCCAAAAAATCCCGTAAGAATTAGCAAATGGGTTGTAAATTATTTGAAATAATGGCAGATGGGCTGTATGCTATTTTCCACAGATTTGAGGCTTTCCACAAATGGCCTGTATACTGTTGGATGTCCATCCAACGGCCGTCGTGCTTCTTCAATCTCTGCTCTTCCTGCTCCAGCCGCTCAAACAAGCGCCGGCGGGACTGCCTGCTCCCTTCTCCCCGCGGCCGGCTGTGCTGCCGCGCAGGCCTCACCGTCCCACCGTACTCCCATCGCTGGCCTAGCCATCCCTCTACTCACCCACACCGCGATCGTGATCGAACGCTCTAGGACATGGAGCAGAGTTTGGTGGGTTTTGGGCCAAAATGGAGGGGTGTTGGGCTGCAACACACACGAGGCCTTTTCGGTCCCTCGGTTAACCGTTGGAGTGTCAAACGAAGTCCAAATGATACGAAACTTGACAGGCGGTCTAACGGTAGTAAACCAAGGCCGCATGACAAGTCTCGGTCCAATCCGGAAATGTTTAATCCCCACACACGAAAGAAAGCTAGAAATGACCACCAGAGGAGAACGAAGCGCCGGAATGCAAAACGGACAACGGGGAAAATGCTCGAATGCAAGAGATGAACACGTATGCAAATGCAATGCACATGATGACATGATATGAGATGCATGAAGAACGAAAACAACACACACGAGACAAAGACCCGAACCCGAGAAATAAATATAACTTAACGCCGGAAATGGCAAGAGTTGGATACAAATTTGGAAAGTCGTATCTGGGGCGTTACAACATAGCGCAGCTCCCACCAAACGGCATTGGTCTGGAGTGAAGAATATCTTTCGATATCTCCAAGGCACAAAGGATCTTGGTCTATTTTTCCAGTTCCAGAAAAATCAGGACTTTGATATGATTGGATATGCATATGCCAGTTATTTGTCTGATCCCCATAATGCCAGATCTCAGACCGGTTTCGTGTTCCTACATGGTGGCACTGCTATATCATGGAAGTCTTTGAAACAGACTTTGATGGCAACATCTACCAATCATTCTTAAATAATTTCATTATTTGAAGCAACATGTGAATGTGTATGGCTTTGCAGAATGATAAACCACATACAACAGTCATGTGGAATTGGTTCGATAGGATCACCTACCATTATCTATGAAGATAATGTGGCCTTTGTTGCGTAGATGCAAACAGGATACATCAAGAGTAATATAACCAAGCATATTTCTCCTAAATGGTTTTCCCCCCATAATCTTCAGAAAAGCGGGGAAATAAGCATTCTGCTAGTCAAATCATGCGACAACCTTGCTGATTTATTTACCAAGTCTCTACCAAATTCTACATTCCAGAAATGTGTTCATGGAATTGGTATGCGAAGACTTAGGGACTTGCAGGTGTCAGGGGGAGTCTCTTCTTGAGATATCCTCATTGTAATGACATCACATTATGTTATCTTTGTTTGTGAGTATATGTTTTCGGATCTCATCAAAGATTTTATGAAGAACTTTTGAAGGAGAATCTTTTGAGATGATAGAGCTTCCCGGACAATCGTGGAGATGATCTACATGGTCAAGCGTATAGGGGGAGTGTTAAGACTAATTATGTAATTATGGGAAGATCTCCCCTTGCCCAAACTGTCGTTGCGGTTTGTCCCGCAACCGACGCCTTCCTTCGATCTCCTGGAACCGACGCCCCCTCGAGGGATCGTCGCGTCTCTTCGGGACGTATAAAAGGGGGCCTGTAACTATCGATCAGTGGATTCGATCATTCTGATTCAAAACACTTACAAAGAAAAAGTTTTGCACCCGGTGTCCTGTGCACCCGGGTAGTTAAACATGGGTACGCCCCTCCCATTGTGTGGTGTTATCAATCCTTCGTGTGTGTGTGTGTGTCATGGTGTTATTATCGAATCCCGTCCACCTCGTGTTTTTTCCTTCTCTCTCTCTCATATGGGTCCTTCGTGGTTTTTAAAAAGCAAAAAAGGAACTTACAAAGAAAAAGTTTTGCACAGGGTAGTTAAACATGGGTACACCCTTGCCTTTGTGTGGTGTTATCAATCCTTCGTTTGTGTGTGTGTGTCATGGTGTTGTTATCGAATCCCATCCACCTTGTGTTTTTGCGCTAGTCTCCCCCCCCCCCCTCATATGGGTCCTTCATGGTTTAAAAAAAAGAAAAACTAGGTACATAACAAAATTTGAACATGTGACCTGTGTGAAGAGACGAGGTACACTAACAGCATGGCTAGGTGTCGTGGTTCTAAGTATGACAGTAGAATGGGGGTAGGAATGTAGAGGCAAGATCCTAGCTATGGAGGAGTTGTACATGCGAGTTTTACGAGTTCAGGCCCTTCTCAGAGGAAGTAACAGCCCTACGTCTCGGAGCCCGGAGGCGGTCGACTGGATTATATGCGTGTGAGTTACAGGGGGTGCGAACCCTTGTCCCTGAGGAGGGGGGTAGCTTATATAGAGTTCTCCAGACCCCTCCCGCCCTAAGTTACAAAGGGTTTAAGGTACATAAAGGTAGAGACGTTACTGGTAATGCCTGTAATAAAAGTACATAAATGACCATTAAAGTTATGACTTAAATCCTGACCGTTGCAGAGTGAGTGGCTCTTAGTCTTCTGGTAGTCGAGCGGTTGTTCGTATGGTCGAGTGTCTTCAAGACTATCGAGTGGAACATGGCTTTATGGTCGAGTGGACGATGATTTTTCTTCGACTGCTTCTGGTTCTTTAAGAGATGTCCTTGGGGAGGGTATCTGGATCAGATCCATGACCCTACCCTAGGTACATAGCTTCATCATTAGCCCCCGATTGGATCAGGGTTTGAGTGAGGAAGGAGTTGAGAACACTTCCGACTCATTCTTCGTGCTACGAGTATATCTTGCTCTGGATCAATGAACTGAGGGGATGACATCAACTTCTTTTTCAGTCGCCTTGGTCCATTCTTAGTTTTTGTTGAGTGAACCTTCACGGTAGAGTTCCGAATGACGATGTGGAAGATGTTTTCCGTCTGACAAGTTGCTCTGCTCTCCGCAGATTTCACGGGATTCGAATTTTGGGAAGCGCGCCGGACGGGCGAGGCCGTGGTAATCAAGACGGATTAGGCAGGTCGCCTCGGTCCCCGTGCCACCTTTTTCGCCACGTATCGCGCGCGCGACTGTTGCGGGATTTGTTTAGATCGTCTAGGCCTACAAGTCAGTCACTCGGGAATGACCTTATAAGAGACACCGGACCGGGCCTTTGAACAGTGCGCCCTCATTCTCTTTCTTCTTCCTCAGACTTCTCCGTCGCGCCCGCTTCTGCTCTCGGCGTCGCAACCTCGCTCGGACTCGATCCGCCGCCATGGGAAAGGAGAAAACGGTGGCGTTGGAGCGCGCAAAGAAGGAGACCGTGAATGCGAAGGGCAAGAGGACCAGCCAGGGCGGATCCTCGTCAAGATCTGGCCTGTCGCCGGGCTGGATCCAGGGCGACTGGATCCGCTCGACGATCAGCCAGGACGACCTCGACGACCTGGTGGAGGGGGGACTGATCCCCCACGAATCGGCGTGGCTCCCGGGGAACGAGACCGAGCCACAGCCGCGGGAGGGTGAGTGCGTTCTCCTTGCCACTCACGTCAACCGCGGGTTTTCTTTGCCTCCCCATCCTTTCTTTCGTGACTTTTTGAACTTCTTCAGGGCTCAACTCCACCACTTCACTCCAAACACCATAGTTTATCTGGCTGCCTTTGTGTCAATGTGCGAAAATTTCTTGGGTTGTCGACCGCATTGGGGTCTCTTCAAACACATATTCACCTGTCGCTCCCAGTCGGTCAAGAAGGCCAACCCAAGTGATGAGAGGATGCACGTGATCCAGATGTGCAGGGGCCTTGGGATCCACATGAGGAACAAGAGTACCTTCCCAGCGATGATCCTTCCCGACTCGGTCTGGGGCTGGCAGTCGACTTGGTTTTACTGTAAGGACCAGCCGACCCCGGGTCAGTCAACTGGACTTCCCCCCTTTTCCCTGGCTCGAGTGGAGAAGCCCTCCTCCTTGAGGGTGATCCCAGAAGAGAAGGCACAGGTCAAGGCGTTGGTCGAGCGGGTCGTCCAACTTCTCCGCGACGGGGTGACTGGGATGGACCTGCTGGAGGTCTTTCTCAGTCGACGCATCCAACCGCTTCAGGCCCGTGACCATCCGATGTGGATGTACTCGGGACTCGAGGACTCCACTCGGATCCACCCGGAGGATGTCAGCAAAGACACGGTGGAGAAGTGGCTGAGAGGAATCACTAGCAACAAAGACAATCCCCGGGGGTCTAGGAGGGTGATTCCATTCGACCACTCGTGCCAGCCAGAAAAGGTATGATTCTGCTTTACCAAGTATCTTCTCGATTCACTGTGTGACATCTTGTTGATGGTCGACTGTATTTCTTTTGCTCGTTGTCCTTTCAGGCTCTCATTGATATGTACTCGATGCCCAATTGAGTGCAGGAGCAAGACGTCGAGGAAGTAGCGAGCGGGGGAGAGAGTGGCAAATGGCACTCGGATGCAGAGGAGGACGAGGAGAGCGACGACTCAAGTGATGACGAAGAGATCGACTCGCCTCCTCGCAAAGAGAGGAGATCCAAGCACGCTCACGACCCAACGAGCACCCCGGTCCTGGCGACCACGCCGACTGGGCAATCTTCGAAGCGCCCCCGGACATCTTCTCCAGCTCCGATTGAGAAGGCTCCGAAGCATCTCAAGGTTGTGCTGCCTCCTGCGCCAAAAGCATCAAAGGCCACCTCCTCCAAACTACAGAAGGCTTTTCCCAGAATCAAAGTGACCGTCCCCACCATCTCTGGGTAATCATCTGATCTGTTCTTTTCGTCGACTCGAGCAACAGAATGTAACCGACTGAGTGTGGACATTTGCAGTGCTGCTACATCAGGAACCTCTTCCTACCAGTACCGAGACGAGGAGATGGAAGATGCGGTTACCTCCAACCCAGGTAAAAACTCTTATGATCTTGTTCTTGATTACTTGGTCGATTGAATTCTAGCGGTTCACTTGGGGTCGACTGAACTTCTCTGCAGCTCCACCCAACGCCATCGATCTCCCAGATGACGACGAAGATGTGGCTCCTAGGCCCAGAAAGAAAAAAAGGTAGCGGCTGGTAAGATGTCTCAGCAGGGACCAATGACAACACCAACCGTCCGTCAATCTGAAGACGCGGGCGGGGCCTCTGTAACTTTCGATGTACCCTTGTCGAGTGAGCGCCCCGCACCATCGACTGTACCTGTGTTTCCTTCAGTCGTCCAATCTCTCGCCCCGGAGCTCCAACCTGCTGCACCTGGGTCGTCTGCCCTCTTCTTCACCAGCTACCCTATTCCGGAAAACCAGTCGGATGCGGCTGTGGAAGCCATCCGTCAGGTTAACGTGATGATGGAGCATATGAAGGTGGTGCACGAGAATAGCCAGGCTGCTTACGACACCAGCGCTGCTCTCCGGGCCAATGTCCAGGTAAGTAGACTTTCGACTGACCTTGTTCTATTAGGATATGCTACCTGAAATATTTTCTTCCATACAATCTCCAGTTGTTTGCATCGAATCTATACACCCACTGGGTGTTTTGTTGTCTTTGGTATTTGCGCTCTTCCACTCGGTCTGGGCGAGTAGGATCTGAACCGGTGGGGGCACGCTAAGTGCACCCACTGGTTGTAGTCCCTGAGACCGCAGTCAACTGGGGTCTGAGTTCTTTCTTCCTTTCTTTTCTTCCACTCGACCCGGGTGGACCGGTAGAATGAGATATGAACCGGTGGGGGCACGCTAAGTGCACCCATTGGGTGTAGTCTCCGAGACGGCAGTCGACTGCTGGCAGTCGACTGGGGTCTGAATTTTTTTTTGACTTGACCCGGGCGGACCGGTCGAGTTGGGTCTGAATCAGCGGGGGCACGCCAAGTGCACCCGCTGGGTGTAGTCCCCGAGACCGCAGTCGACTGCGTGCAGTCAGCTGGGGTCTAAGTGAACTCTTTAAGTTTTATTCACTCGAAAGTAAATAACCTTTGATCATGTCGATTGACACGTCTTTTGCCTCTTGCAGAAATCTTGTACTCTCATTTCCAAGTTTGCTAAACTTGAGGAGAAGCAGAGGCAACTCAACCTCGACTTGGAGCTGGCCCAACAGAATTTGAAGAAAGCTCAAGATGAAGCTGCTTGTATGGAAGGTAACTGCATGTCGACTGTTCACGTCGATCGTCTTTTAAAATATTTCTTCGGTCTCTTGTTTGATCCGATTGCTTCTTTTGCAGAGAAAATGAAGTTGGCTCTGGAAAAAAAGGACTCGGACCTTGCAGCTGCACAGAAGGAAGCCCAGGATAAGACTGGCCTTGCAGACCAGAAGCTGGCTTCAGTCGGAGCGTTGGAAGGGGAGGTGAACAAGCTGAAGTCCTGTCTCAATGAGTCTAACCGAGAAGTGAGTCGTCTGAAGAAGGATAAAATTGTCCTAAACGAAAAGCTGGAGTCTGCGGTCCACAAGAGGAATGATACGGAAGCTTATCTGAGAACTCTTGCCAAGAAGCTCTACCTTATGCTGGAAGGTACTCCTTTTAAACCGACTATGTTGATGCTTGCAAATGAATCCTGTCCAGTCGACTCACTAATGTTTTGACTGGAGAATTCTGTTAAGACTTTGACGAGGAAACCGGAAGGGCCGAGACGGGTCTGGACCCTATAGCTTCTCCAGTTTGCGACGAAACTACCATGAACGTGCTCCGACTGGAGTCTCGTGTCGCCAGCGCCACAAGTTACCTCGCGTGTCTGAGGGTGGCAGTCTCACGAGTCGACTCATTGCTCTGGCCAATGGCGACGCTTCAAAATGACCTGGAATCTCTGATGGCTCGACTCGACGAGATCCCTGATCGAGTGCAAGAATGGAAGAAGTCCTCCGCCCGATGTGGTGCTGACGTGGCGATGTCCTTGCTACGAGTCCATTGCAAGGAGGCTCGTGAAGACAAGCTGGCGGCGATCAAGGTCGCCAACACCAAAAGGCATGACTTCCAGTCCTTCATGGAGACTTTCATCACTGCTGCCACTCGGATCGCGAATGGGATCGACTTGGACGAATTCGTCGAACCTGTCAGCCCTCCTCCTGCCGAGTGAACAAACTTATGAGATTTGAATATGTCTTAAATTTGCCTCGGAATGCCGAGTGATTGATGTAACCATTAAAATCCTTCGGGCTTGATGCTCGAATACTTTTGATTTGCTGCTTGGAACTTTAGGATTTATCCGAATTGCTTTTGAGTATACTTGCGATTGCTTTCGGGGTCTGCTCCATTGTACATGTGGCGTAGCTCAGAAGAGAAGGTTGCAGTCGACCTGCATTTCACCGTCCATGCGGACAAGGATGGAGCGTACATTGTATTTGTGGCGTAGCTTGGAGAAAAGGGCCGCGGTCGACTTGCACCTCGTCGTCCTTGTGGACAAGGAATTTATAAACTTAGGCGAGTGCTGGACTGCAGTTAAGCCCCCGAGTGGGAGGATTGCTCACCACTCGGTAGGATTTTACAAACTTAGGCGAGTACTGGACTGTAGCTAAGCCTCCAAGTGAGAGGATTGCTCTCCACTTGGTAGGATTTTATAAACTTAGGCGAGTACTGGACTGCAGCTAAGCCCCCGAGTGGGAGGATTGCTCACCACTCGGTAGGATTTTACAAACTTAGGCGAGTACTGGACTGCAGCTAAGCCCCCGAGTGGGAGGATTGCTCACCACTCGATAGGATTTTACAAATTTAGGCGAGTACTGGACTGCAGCTAAGCCCCCGAGTGGGAGGATTGCTCACCACTCGGTAGGATTTTACAAACTTAGGCGAGTACTGGACTGCAGCTAAGCCCCCGAGTGGGAGGATTGCTCTCCACTCGGTAGGATTTTACAAACTTAGGTGAGTACTGGACTGCAGCTAAGCCCCTGAGTGGGAGGATTTCTCACCACTCAGTAGGATTTTACAAACTTAGGCAAGTACTGGACTGCAGCTAAGCCCCCGAGTGGGAGGATTGCTCTCCACTCGGTAGGATTTTACAAACTTAGGCGAGTACTGGACTACAGCTAAGCCCCCGAGTGGGAGGTTTGCTCGCCACTCGGTAGGATTTTCTTTCAAGCTTAGGCGAAACGGATTCGCAGCTAAGCCTCCCGAGTGAGAGGCTTGCTCATCACTCGGTAGGATTTTCTTTTGAACTTAGGGGAAACGGATTCGCGGCTAAGCCTCCCGAGTGAGAGGCTTGCTCATCACTCGGTAGGATTTTCTTTCGAACTTAGGCGAAACGGATTCGCGGCTAAGCCCACCCACTCGAGGATTTCTGAGGTAAATCAAAACAACAACAATCGTGCGAGAAGACTGAAAAGCTCTTGTCTTTGACGAACAAATTACAAAGGTACTTCTTATTACATTTTATTCGAACGAGTGCTTAAGTATAAAAGGGGCGAAGCAGCTCCGCGTTCCAAGCCCGTGGCTCGTCCTTCTGATGCTCAACGCTGTAAATATGGTATGCTCCATTGTGGAGAACTTTGGTGACGATGAAGGGGCCTTCCCAAGCTGGGGCAAGCTTGTGTGGTTTCTATTGATCCACTCGAAGAACCAGGTCTCCCTCTTGAAAGGTTCGACCCCTCACGTTTCTGGCATGGAATCGACGTAAGTCTTGCTGATAAATGGACGAATGGATCAAGGCCATCTCTCTTTCCTCCTCTAAGAGGTCGACTGAATCTTGTCGGGCCTGCTCTGCTTCCTCTTCGGAGAAGAGCTCGACTCGGGGTGCGTTGTGGAGCAGGTCACTTGGCAGAACAGCTTCGGCTCCATAGACCAAAAAGAAAGGAGTTCGCCCAGTCGATCAATTGGAAGTTGTCCTCAACCCCCAAAGAACTGACGGAAGTTCGTTGACCCAAGCGCCTGCTGCATGTTTGAGATCATGCATCAGTCGGGGTTTCAGTCCTTTGAGAATTAGGCCATTCGCCCTTTCTGCTTGTCCGTTCGACTGCGGGTGAGCGACTGAAGCATAGTCGACTCGTGTGCCTTGAGAAGCGCAGAAAGCTCTAAACTCATCAGAATTGAAGTTCGACCCGTTGTCAGTGATGATGTTGTGTGGAACTCCATATCTGAATGTCAATTCTCTGATAAAACTGACAGCGGTGCTGGCTTCAAGATTCTTGATAGGTTTAGCTTCGATCCATTTGGTAAACTTGTCGACTGCCACGAGCACATGAGTGAAGCCGCTCCTACCAGTTCTTAGTGGCCCAACCATATCCAATCCTCAAACAGCAAAGGACCAGACGAGGGGAATGGTCTTCAGGGCTGACGCTGGCTTGTGAGACATGTCCGAGTAAAACTAGCAGCATTCACATCTGTCGACTATATCTTTCGCCATTTGATTTGCTCATGGCCAATAGAATCCGGCTCGGTATGCTTTAGCCATGATGGCCGAGAGGACGCATGGTGACCACAGGTCCCCGAGTGGATGTCGTTGAGGATTATTCGACCTTCTTCTGGCGTTATGCATCTCTGACCGACTCCAGTCATGCTTTCCCTGAACAGTTGTCCTCTTATCACAGTAAAGGCCTTGGATCGACGGACGATCTGCCGAGCCTCTTCTTCGTCCTCTGGGAGTTCCTTCCTAAGGATGTACGCAATGTATGGCACTGTCCAGTCAGGAGTAATGACCAGAACCTCCATGATTAGGTCGACCACGGCTCGGACCTCGACTTCAGTCGGATCTGTGGCGCTCTTAGGCTGCGGGGGCTCTTCCGTAAAAGGATCTTCTTGAACTGTCGGTGTGTGAATATGTTCCAAAAACACATTGCTGGGAATGGCTTCTCTCTTGGAACCTATCTTTGCCAAGTCATCAGATGCTTGATTTTTCAGACGGGGTATGTGATGGAGCTCTAACCCCTCAAACTTCTTTTCCAACTTCCTCACCGCATTGCAGTAACCAGTCATGGCTGGGCTTCTAACATCCCATTCTTTCATCACTTGATTGACCACCAAATCTGAGTCGTTGTAAACCATAAGGCGACGGACGCCGAGTGAAATGGCCATACGTAACCCATATAGGAGTGCTTCATATTCTGCTTCGTTATTGGAGGAGTCGAAGTGAATCTGGAGGACGTATCTGAGCTTGTCTCCTCAGGGGGGATACCAGTACCACCCCAGCACCAGAACCATTCAGCATTTTGGATCCATCAAAGAACATGGTCCAGTGCTCCGAGTGAACTTGAGTCGGCAGTTGTTTTTCGATCCACTCGGCGAGGAAATCTACCACTGCTTGGGACTTGATAGCTTTCTTTGCCTCAAACTTGATATCTAAGGGAAGGAGTTCAATCGCCCATTTTGCCACTCGACCTGTTGCGTCTCTGTTGTGCAGAATCTCCGACAATGGAGCGTCGCTGACGACTATAACAGAGTGATCAGAGAAATAGTGTGTAACCTTCTTCGTGGTCATGTAAATCCCATAAACAAGCTTCTAATAGTGTGGATATCTCTGCTTTGACGGAGTCAGAACTTCAGAAATATAATAAACCGGGCGCTGAACTTTATAAGCTTTTCCCTCTTCTTCCCGCTCGACCGTAAGTACTGTACTGACGACTTGTCTAGTGGCTGCTATATAAAGTAGTAAAGGTTCTTTGCTGATTGGGGCAGCAAGCACCGGCTGGGTGGAAAGCAGGGCTTTTAGCTCTTCAAATGCTGTATCAGCTTCAGGAGTCCACTCGAACTTATCTGATTTCTTCATCAGTTGGTAAAGAGGCAGTGCCTTTTCACCGAGGCGAGAAATGAATCGACTTAGGGCGGCCAAACAACCAGTAAGCTTCTGGACATCATGCACACGCACAGGGCGTTTCATCCGAAGTATAGCACCCACTTTCTCTGGGTTAGCGTCGATCCCTCGTTCGGAAACGAGAAAACCGAGTAATTTTCTGCCCGGAACTCCAAACGTGCAGTATGGATTAAGCTTGACATCATACCTTCTGAGGTTGGCAAAGGTTTCAGCAAGGTCAGCCAGTAGGTCAGAACCTTTACGTGACTTGACCACAATGTCATCCATGTATGATTCTACGTTCTGACTGATCTGAGTGAGCAGGCACTTCTGAATCATCTGCATGAATGTGGCTCCAGCGTTCTTCAAGCCAAATGGCATAGTGACATAACAGAAGCACCCAAATGGGGTGATGAAAGCTGTTTTTATCTCGTCGGGTCCGTACAGACGGATCTGGTGGTACCCGAAGTAGGCGTCCAAAAAGGACAAACGCTCGCACCCCGCAGTCGAGTCGACTATCTGGTCGATGCGAGGGAGAGGAAAGTGATCTTTCGGGCAGGCCCGATTGATATGTTTGAAGTCGATGCACATGCAAAGTGAGTCGTCCTTCTTTGGGACCATGACAACATTGGCTAACCACTCGGAGTGGTAAATCTCACGGATAGACTCAGCTGCCAAAAGCCGAGCCGCCTCTTCACCAATTGCCTTCCTCTTCTGTAGGCGGACGGTCGAAGATGTTCTTTGACTGGTTTGACTTTTGGGTCGACTCACAAACGATGCTCAACCTGGCATGTCCGAAGGTTTCCATGCAAAGATGTCCCAGTTCTCACGGAGGAACTAGGTGAGCGCTTCTTCCTATTTGGAGTCGAGTGTTGTTGAAATGTGAGTCGGAGCAGCATTGGGATCCGTCGGGTGAATGTGAATCGACTTTGTTTCGCCAGACGACTGGAATGTTGAATCTGTGGTGGGCTTCTTGGCTCACAACAAATCACTCAGATCTGCACTTTTTTGGTATTCTTGCAATTCTACTACGGCCATCTGTGCATCGGCGATATTTGAGCCCTTCTGGAAGCACTCTTCCGCCTTCTTCCGACTACCAGTGATAGTGATCACCCCTTTGGGACCAGGCATCTTCAATTTGAGGTACATGTAACATGGTCGAGCCATAAAACGTGCATAAGCTGGCCTGCCCAGAATAGCATGATAGGCACTCTAGAAATCCACAACTTCAAATGTCAACTTTTCTTTGCGGTAATTCTTGGAATCACCGAAAACTACGTCGAGAGCAATCTGGCCGAGTGATGCAGCCTTTTTGCCAAGAATGACCCCATGGAAACTCATATTACTTTCATGATAGCCTTTTTGTCTGGACATCAGAATGCCCATTCCTTTCAACGTCTCTGCATACAGTATATTCAGGCCACTGCCACCATCCATCAGAACCTTAGTCAATCGGGTGCCTTCGACTACTGGGTCGACCACCAACACTTGCCTCCCAGGTGTGGCTATGTGCGCTGGGTGATCGGACTGGTCGAATGTAATGGCAGTCTGGGACCACTTCAAATAACTGGGTGTCACCGGAGCGACCATGTTCACTTCTCTTTTGATGACTTTTAATCGACTTTTACTCTCAACGTCAGCGAAAATCATCAGAGTGGAATTCACGTGCGGATAACCATCATCATCCTCTTCCTCATCCTCAACCTTGTCTGCTTCTTTCTCCTTTTCCTTGGGCTGTTTCTCTCGGAATTGTTGGATTAGGAGTCGACACTGCCGAGTGGTATTCTTCGGGTAAATGAAGTTACCCTCTTCATCTTTTTTGGTGTGGATGTGGCATGGCAAATCCAGCACATCATTTCCGTGTTGATATTTTACTTTCTTGGGGTTCCACGGCCCTTTGGGCTTCCCCTTGAACTTTCCTTGAGTCACGGCTAAGGCTTCACCAGGAGCGGCTGGCTCGGCTTTGCGCTTCTGCTTCCGACTGGAGTTTCCTCCTCCGGTTTCATGGGCGACTGTTTTGTGCTTGCCACTCCGGAGTCGGTCTTCTTCTTCACCGTTGGCATACTTGGTGGCAATTCCCATCATCCGAGTCAGAGTCATATCTCCTGTCCGACCGAATTTCAGAGTCAACTCCCGATACTTGACACCTTCTTTAAATGCACAAAATGCCTGATGATCAGACACATTTTCCACCGTGTGGTGCAATGTGATCCATCTCTTGATATAATTGTTGGAAATATGCCCTAGAGGCAATAATAAATTAGTTATTATTATATTTCCTTGTTCATGATAATCATTTATTATCCATGCTAGAATTGTATTGATAGGAAACTCAGATACATGTGTGAATACATAGACAACACCATGTCCCTAGTAAGCCTCTAGTTGACTAGCTCGTTGATCAATAGATGGTTACGGTTTCCTAACCATGGACATTGGATGTCGTTGATAACGGGATCACATCATTAGGAGAATGATGTGATGGACAATACCCAATCTTAAGCCTAGCACAAGATCGTGTAGTTCGTATGCTAAAGCTTTTCTAATGTCAAGTATCATTTCCTTAGACCATGAGATTGTGCAACTCCCGGATACCGTAGGAATGCTTTGGGTGTACCAAACGTCACAACGTAACTGGGTGGCTATAAAGGTGCACTACGGGTATCTCCGAAAGTGTCTGTTGGGTTGGCACGAATCAAGACTGGGATTTGTCACTCCGTGTAACAAAGAGGTATCTCTGGGCCCACTCGGTAGGACATCATCATAATATGCACAATGTGACCAAGGAGTTGATCACGGGATGATGTGTTACGGAACGAGTAAAGAGACTTGCCGGTAACGAGATTGAACAAGGTATCGGGATACCGACGATCAAATCTCGGGCAAGTATCATACCAGTAGACAACGGGAATTGTATACGGGATTGATTGAATCCTTGACATCGTGGTTCATCCCATGAGATTATCGTGGAACATGTAGGAGTCAACATGGGTATCCAGATCCCGCTGTTGGTCATTGACCAGAGAGATGTCTCGGTCATGTCTGCATGATTCCCGAACCCGTAAGGTCTACACACTTAAGGTTCGATGACGCTAGGGTTATAGGGAAAGTATGTATGCGGTTACTGAATGTTGTTCGGAGTCCCGGATGATATCCCGGACGTCACGAGGAGTTCCGAAATGGTCCGGAGGTAAAGATTGATATATAGGAAGTGTGAATTTGGCCACCGGAAGTGTACCGGGACCACCGGAAGGGTTCTGGGGGTCCACCGGGAGGTGCCACCAGCCCCGGAGGCTTTCGTGGGCCAAGAGTGGGAAGGGACCAGCCCCTAGGTGGGCTGGGGCGCCTCCCACCAAGGCCCAAGGCGCCCTCAAGAGGAGAGGGAGCAAACCCTAGGGGCAGATGGGCCCTAAGGCCCACCCTAGGTGCGCCCCCTCTCTCTCCCCCTTGGCCGCCACCCAGATGGGATCTGGGGGCTGCCGCCACCCCTAGGAAGGGAACGCTAGGTGGGGGCGCAGCCCCTCCCCTCCCCCATATATAGTGGAGGTTTTGGGGCTGCCCAACACGCGAGTCTCTCTCTCCCAAGGCGCAGCCCTACCTCTCTCCCTCCTCGTCTCTCATAGTGCTTGGCGAAGCCCTGCAGGAGTACCACGCTCCTCCACCACCACCACGCCATTGTGCTGCTGCTGGACGAAGTCTTCCCCAACCTCTCCCTCTCTCCTTGCTGGATCAAGGCATGGGAGACGTCATCGGGCTGCACGTGTGTTGAACGCGGAGGCGCCGTTATTCGGCGCTTAGATGGGAATCGACCGTGATCTGAATCGCCACGAGTACGACTACCTCATCCGCGTTCTTGCAACGCTTCCGCTTAGCGATCTAAAAGGGTATGTAGATGCACTCCCCTTCCCTTCGTTGCTAGATTACTCCATAGATTGATCTTGGTGATGCGTAGAAAATTTTAAATTTCTGCTACGATCCCCAACAATAATCCCTCAAAGTCTCATTCGGTTTCTGAACGCAACACTGTAATTCGGTCAACCCTGCCCGCCGTTTGCAAGTACCTTCGAATGTTCGGACAAATACTCGGGCAAGATCTTACCAAGTATAAATACTACTGGGTGCTAACTGATTCAGTCATGCTCTAGCCGAGCCCTCCAACATCAGATGAAGGTGTTTCATGGCCACTTCATCATTGCCGCCACCAATCTAGACAGCCACTCGGTAGTCTTCGAGCCAAGTGTTCGGCTTGGACTCACCAGTGAACTTACTGACTCCAGTCGCCAACCTGAAGTTGGGGGGAATAACTGCAGCCCTGATGGCTCTGCTGAAGCACTCCGGGCCTGAGACATGCACCCTGCTGTTGGTTGGTAGATCTCTGTCATGACCTTCTCGGTGAGCCCTGTTTCTGTCGACCAAGACCTGAACGAGAATAGATCTTGCATCAAAGCCTGGTTCTCTGGGGTCGACTGGAATCCCTCGCCCCATACTGTGAGGGCGCCTGTCATCATGTTGCCGAGGCACGTACGATCCACTCCTTGGGGGATGCGTAGGCACTCGACGACGATCATCGCGATCGACTCGGTGATCATATTGCTCACGGTTTCTGTACTGATCTCATCGATCTCCACGTCCCTCACGCCTCGGGGGCGATCTTGGGTTGTGAGCTGACTGAACAGTGTCTGCAACCACAGATCTGCTATGGATCTTATTCCGCGACTGAGATACTGATGTATTCTGCTCTCCTGCCGCATGGAGAAAGGCCCGGATCTGCACCAGACCTCGACCAGCTTCCGACTGGGAAGGTTGGATCGATTCCGCTATTCGGGCTGCAGCTGCGAGATTCTGGATCGGAGTTCGGTATACCTGAGTCGGAGGCGGAAAAAGTTGACGTCGACTGGATTCGAGAGCACGCTGTCGAGCACGCTCGTCGAGTGCGCGCTGGAGATTCTCCAGTCGAGTGCGCTCAGCCATGTTGGCTAGACGTGCCTCCTCCAAGGCCTGGGCCTCGGGGGTTTCTCCAACGATAGGAGTGTGAAGCGCATTCATGTTCCGGCGGCGAAGTTCTTCTCTCCGCTGCGAAGAGAGGGGTCCGGGGCGGTACTCTTCATGAATACGCGACGGATCGCCGGCCCCATCGCCTCCGTCTTCACGGGTGAAGCCAGGAGGACTGCGTGGTCCATTAACCATCAAAACTTCCGCCGCTGGGTCGCTGCTGTCGCACTCGGATGCAGTCTCTATGGAGCCAGTCGACAGATCGAACAGGCCGTAGAGGGTTTCGTCGGGCTCGATTGCCGCGACTTGAGGGGTGGCCGACTAGCGAGCCACCGCATGCTTCACCCACCACTGAAGCCTCGATCGACCGGAACGTTTGCTCCGGCGGGCCGCAAGGAGGGGAAAAGCTACAGGAGCCGACTGATACTGGGTCGACGGCTGCCGCAGGAGGACGCCGCGAACGCACGCGTGAAAGTGTGTTGCTCCACGGGTGGGGAGCGCGTCGACGTCGAGTGGAGCCTCCTGAAGCCAAGCGGAGTCGTCGGCGATAAACACGAGCGCGCCGAGACGGATCTCACGGCCCTCAGCCAAATCTCCGCCTGAAACCATGATGAAGGGGATCGGAAAAATTGCAACCTCTCCAACAATTTGCTAAGACACCTGCCCCACGGTGGGCGCCAACTGTCGTGGTTCTAAGTATGACAGTAGAATGGGGGGTAGGAATGTAGAGGCAAGATCCTAGCTATGGAGGAGTTGTACATGCGAGTTTTACGAGTTCGAGCCCTTCTCGGAGGAAGTAACAGCCCTACGTCTCGGAGCCCGGAGGCGGTCAACTGAATTATATGCCTGTGAGTTACAGGGGGTGTGAACCCTTGTCCCTGAGGAGGGGGTAGCTTATATAGAGTTCGCCGGACCCCTCCCGCCCTCAGTTACAAAGGGTTTAAGGTACATAAAGGTAAAGACGTTACTGGTAACACATGTAATAAAAGTACATAAATGACCATTAAAGCTATGACTTAAATCCCGACCGTTGCAGAGTGAGTGGCTCTTGGTTTTCTGGTAGTCGAGTGGTTGTTCGTATGGTCGATTGTCTTCAAGACTGTCGAGTGGAACATGGCTTTATGGTCGAGTGGACGATGATTTTTCTTCGACTGCTTCTGGTTCTTTAAGAGATGTCCTTGGGGAGGGTATCTGGATCAGATCCATGACCCTACCCTAGATACATAGCTTCATCACCAGGCGCATTTTGTGTTGCTAATAGGGCAAAAACTTTGGAGACTTTTCGGAAAGCAGTCCTTCCGTCCCTACCGACAGAAAAGGAGGGCATCCAAAAAAAATCGATGGTACATAGCAGTTGCATATTAAGGTGGAAAGCCGAGTTTGAACCAACCAAAACATCAAATGTGATAGACTCACTCAATGGGCACAAATATAAGATTATTCGATGCCCTTTATAAACCAGCATTGGACAAGAGCCTCGTCTCCTTGTAGAGAAGGGTATATACATCTCCGAATTCAATGCTACATAACTGATATTGATATTCATGGCATCTGATTCGCTTAGCTACACGAACAAATTCTACTACTATTCATGTACAAATGGTAAGAAAAAATCTACCATATGTAAAAATGGTAAAAAAGAATAAAGAGAAAAAAATAAAGAGGGGCATTCCGAGAATTGAACTCGGGACCTCTCGCACCCTAAGCGAGAATCATACCACTGGACCAAATGCCCTTTCATGCTGCCTTTCTCCTAAGTTCTCTTTGTTATTCTCTTTGTTTTGTTTATCTTTTTTGGACTTACTAATTCACAACTAGCTGTTCTTGATCTAGACCAAATGCCCTAGGATGACGACTTTTTCCTAAAGCATTTATTTAGACACATGCGGGGGACAATAATCTGGATCTGAGATCGAGTCAACTCTTAATGAACCAGCTAATTCGATCGATCAACTGAGGTAGCTTTAGGTTGCGCTACACACATGGTCTCATCGATCCCATCAACTACGGCCGGCCTCAGCGAGATGCCGATCGATGGATCGATCCACCGATGGCAGCTAGCAGCATCCAGGACGAATTTGTTTTCGGATACATCGATCAACTCGCGCGTCACGCAGGAGCTTAAACAAGTGGATAAGTTGTGATTAATCAAGTAGAGTAGCGATTTTTTGAATCTGAGACGGCGAATTATATGCTATGTATCCAGACCAGTAGTACTTCCCCTTTCGTTGTTTGTTTGATCTGGCATGCATTGCACGACCGACCCACGCACGACGATTCCATGAACCGCACCCTCGGACATTGTCTGCGTCGTCCGATTCGCCCGTGCCGCCTGCCTAACGGCCTCTCCACTGTCCGATAATGCTCATCACTAACGCGTGGTCAATGGCCCGGCAATGATGAGCGGTCAGTGTTGTTCGCCTCTGTATTACTAGTGAGGTGTGTGCCGGCTCAGTATTTTGGACGTGCTCATAGACGTAGGATGTGTGTGTGTGAGTGTATATGTGTGTATTGTTTTCGCTTCTTACTCACGGTTATTTTCAACGTTAAGCGCCGCCGCCTCCTCCTCCTTCAAGAAAGAAATTTAGGGTACGTGCCTCTCGCCAGCGCCGGCGCAGGTCCGCCTTGTCTCCGGTGGCCCTAGGACCATGGAGGCGCGGTGGATCCTGGCAAGGGCCGGCGGGAGGGCTCCGCTTTTAGTCTTTTTTCAATCTTGATATGGTTTGTGTCCTGCTCAGGAAGACGAGACGGCGGCGACTCCCTGAAGATGGAATAAAGGTCTCCCCGCCTAGTCCCTGTTCCGACGGTGCGTCTAGCATCGTTGGTGGGCTTGTGAAGGTGTGTCTTTGGCAGATCTATTTTTAGTGGATTTGCTCGGATCTCGTCGTTGTTTTTGTCTATGTTCGTGTGTCTTTGGTTTGGATCCTTCCGATCTATATTATTTTTCATCGGCGACGGTTGTTGTTCTGGGGTGCTGGTCCTATGGGGTCTTAGCATGACGACTTCCCGACTGTCTACTACAACAAGTTATGCCCGTCTCCGGGATGGAGGGGCGATGACAGCGGCGCGCCTTCGGCTCGCTTCAGTGCTTATAGTCGTCGCTAGATGGTCTACGGATCTGGATGTAATTTTTATTTCTGGTGTTCATTGTACTGCCATGATTGACGATGAATAGATTGAAAGTTTTCCTGAAAAAAAAGTGTATGTGTGTGTATTCCTGGATGTCTGGCAGTTTCATTGCCGTCCGATAATGCTCATCGCTAGCAAGTGGTCAGTGGCTCAACAATGATGAGGGGCCAATGTTATTCCATTCTATAGTAGCGAGGTGTGTGTTGGCTCGGTATCTTGGACGTGCTCGTAGGAGTAGGATGTGTGTGCATGCGTTTATAGGCGTGAGTGTGTGTGTCTTCTTGGATATCTCGCCGTTTTATTATGAAAGTCATTGCAATCTTTTCATTTGGGTTATATGTTCTTTTGTAGCGCACAAAACATGGCAACTTATGTTGTTTTGTTTATCTCATCTTAGCGTCAAGCACAACTAATCAAACATGGCAACTTTTTAATACATGAAATTGATTCTTTCTTTTTCATGTCTTTTCTGAGCTTGTTGTGTTGTTATCTGGTTGGTGGAAGACATAGAGAAATCATAGTAATATGAGAGTTAGTGTGATAGAATTTTAGCCTGTTCATTTTTTTATTTTTCCTCCTAGCTTTTTTGTTCCTTCCAGCGATGTGTTTTTTGTGCGAGTATTTTTTTTTACTAGTTTGATACAAAATTATGTATTTGTTCGGTCTAACTGATACGAGCAAGGCTTATGTTCGGCCCATTCATTTGCACGGCTTGATGGGCTTAGTGGGATGGCATGTGTAGCATGTGAAGCGTTCGAACACGAACAAACACATCATGTGGAAACCATTAGCGCGTCTATGATATATCTCACTCCTGTGATATAAGGGGGGACGGTCATTGCTATCGCTTCCAATTTAGTAGGTTTAAATGGACGCCAAATTTACAAATAGACACAATTAAGATTGGATTGAAGATCTGCTAGATATTCGATCACGTTCACAGGTACTAAATAAGGCAATCTTCTTGGTACGTGTCACAATAATCTCTTACCATATCATAAAATTATTTCCTAGGCGATCCATCCACTATAAATCCACCCCTCCTTCCTCGCCTAAACCAGCAACTTTCCTTCCCTTCGCTGGTTTTATCCCTTTGCCAGCAATGGCTCGCAAGAAGGTGACTCGCAAGGCGACCCTGTTGGGTAACGTTGCAGAAAACAAAAAAAATTCTACTCGTTTCACCAAGATCATCTAGGAGTTCATCTAGCAACGAGTCATTGGATGCATCTACGTACCTTGTAGATCGCGAGCGGAAGCGTTCAAAGAACGGGGATGATGTAGTCGAACACGACGTGATTCGAATCACCGGAGATCCTAGCACCGAACGGACGACACCTCCGCGTTCAACACACGTACGGAACAGCCATGTCTCCTCCTTCTTGATCCAGCAAGGGAGGGAGGAGAGGTTGAGGGAGATGGCACCAGCAGCAGCACGACGGCGTGGTGTTGATGGAGCTGCAGTACTCCGGCAGAGCTTCGCTAAGCAATAAGGAGATGGAGGAGGTGTTGGGGAGGAAGAAGGAGGCAACCAAAGGCCAAGGACTCAAGGTATGAAGTCCCTCCTCTCCCCCACTATATATAGGGGTGCCAAGGGGGGGTGGCCGGCCCTAGGAGATCCAATCTCCTAGGGGGTGCGGCGGCCAAGGGGGGTTTCCCTCCCCCCCAAGGCACCTAGGAGGTGCCTTACCCTCCTAGGACTCTTGCCCCCTTGAACCCTAGGCGCATGGGCCTATGTGGGGCTGGTGCCCTTGGCCCAAGCAGGCCAAGGCGCACCCCCTACAGCCCATGTGGCCCCCGGGGATGGGTGGCCCCACCCGGTGGGCCCCCGGGACCCCTCCGGTGGTCCCGGTACAATACCGATAACCCCGAAACTTGTCCCGATGCTCGAAACAGGACTTTCCATATATAAATCTTTACCTCCGGACCATTCCGGAACTCCTCGTGATGTCCGGGATCTCATCTGGGACTCCGAACAACATTCGGGTTACTGCATATACATATCCCTACAACCCTAGCGTAACTGAACCTTAAGTGTGTAGACCCTACGGGTTCGGGAGACATGTAGACATGACCGAGATCGCTCTCCGGTCAATAACCAACAGCGGGATCTGGATACCCATGTTGGCTCCCACATGCTCCACGATGATCTCATCGGATGAACCACGATGTCGAGGATTTAATCAACCCCGTATGCAATTCCCTTTGTCAATCGATATGTTACTTGCCCGAGATTCGATCGTCGGTATCCCAATACCTCGTTCAATCTTGTTACCGGCAAGTCACTTTACTCGTACCGTAATGCATGATCCCGTGACCAAACACTTGGTCACTTTGAGCTCATTATGATGATGCATTACTTGAGTGGGCCCAGTGATATCTCTCCGTCATACGGAGTGACAAATCCCAGTCTCGATCCATATAAAACAATAGATACTTTCGGAGATACCTGTAGTGCACCTTTATAGTCACCCAGTTACGTTGTGACGTTTGATACACCCAAAGCACTCCTACGTTATCCAGGAGTTATACGATCTCATGGTCGTAGGAAGAGATACTTTGACATTGCAAAAACTCTAGCAAACGAACTATACGATCTTGTGCTATGTTTAGGATTGGGTCTTGTCCATCACATCATTAGCCTAATGATGTGATCCCGTTATCAATGACATCTAATGTCCATAGCCAGGAAACCATGACTATCTATTGATCAACGAGCTAGTCAACTAGAGGCTTACTAGGGACATGTTGGTGTCTGTTATTCACACATGTATTACGATTTCCAGATAACACAATTATAGCACGAATAAAGACAATTATCATGAACAAAGAAATATAATAATAATGCTTTTATTATTGCCTCTAGGGCATATTTCCAACAGTCTCTCACTTGCACTAGAGTCAATAATCTAGTTACATTGTGATGAATCGAACACCCATGGAATTCTGGTGTTGATCATGTTTTGCTCTTGGGAGAGGTTTAGTCAACGGATCTGCTACATTCAGGTCCGTATGTACTTTACAAATCTCTATGTCTCCATCTTGAACATTTTCACGGATGGAGTTAAAGCGACGCTTGATGTGCCTTGTCTTCTTGTGAAACCTGGGCTCCTTGGCAAGTGCAATAGCTCCAGTGTTGTCACAGAAGAGCTTGATCGGCCCCGACGCATTGGGTATGACTCCTAGGTCGGTGATGAACTCCTTCACCCATATTGCTTCATGTGCTGCCTCCGAGGCTGCCATGTACTCCGCTTCACATGTAGATCCCGCCACGACGCTCTGCTTGCAACTGCACCAGCTTACTGCCCCACCATTCAAAATATACACGTATCCGGTTTGTGACTTAGAGTCATCCAGATCTGTGTCGAAGCCAGCGTCGACGTAACCTTTTACGACGAGCTCTTCGTCACCTCCATAAACGAGAAACATTTCCTTAGTCCTTTTCAGGTACTTCAGGATATTCTTGACCGCTGTCCAGTGTTCCTTGCCGGGATTACTTTGGTACCTTCCTACCAAACTTACGGCAAGGTTTACATCAGGTCTAGTACACAGCATGGCATACATAATAGAACCTATGGCTGAGGCATAGGGGATGACACTCATCTCTTCTATCTCTGCTGCCGTGGTCGGACATTGAGCTGAGCTCAATTTCACACCTTGCAAAACAGGCAAGAACCCTTTCTTGGACTGATCCATTTTGAACTTCTTCAAAATCTTATCAAGATATGTGCTTTGTGAAAGACCTATGAGGCGTCTTGATCTATCCCTATAGATCTTGATGCCTAATATATAAGCAGCTTCTCCAAGGTCCTTCATTGAAAAACTCTTATTCAAGTAGGCCTTAATGCTGTCCAAAAGTTCTATATCATTTCCCATCAAAAGTATGTCATCTACATATAGTATGAGAAATGCTATAGAGCTCCCACTCACTTTCTTGTAAACACAGGCTTCTCCATAAGTCTGTGTAAACCCAAACGCTTTGATCATCTCATCAAAACGAATGTTCCAACTCCGAGATGCTTGCACCAGCCCATAAATCGAGCGTTGGAGCTTGCACACCTTGTCAGCATTTTTAGGATCGACAAAACCTTCCGGCTGTATCATATACAATTCTTCCTTAAGGAAACCATTAAGGAATGCCGTCTTGACGTCCATTTGCCAAATTTCATAATCATAAAATGCGGCAATTGCTAACATGATTCGGACGGACTTCAGCTTCGCTACCGGTGAGAAAGTCTCATCGTAGTCAACCCCTTGAACTTGTCGATAACCCTTAGCGACAAGCCGAGCTTTATAGATGGTCACATTACCATCCGCGTCTGTCTTCTTCTTAAAGATCCATTTATTTTCTATGGCTCGCCGTTCTACGGGCAAGTCAGTCAAAGTCCATACTTCGTTTTCATACATGGATTCTATCTCGGATTTCATGGCTTCTAGCCATTTGTCGGAATCCGGACCCGCCATCGCTTCTTCATAGTTCGAAGGTTCACCGTTGTCTAACAACATGATTTCCAAGACAGGGTTGTCGTACCACTCTGGTGCGGAACGTGTCCTCGTGGACCTTCGAATTTCAGTAGGAGCTTGATCAGAAGTATCTTGATCATTATCATTAACTTCCTCTCTAGTCGGTGCAGGCACCTCAGGAACATTTTCTTGAGTCGCGCCATTTTCCGGTTCAAGAGGTAATACTTCATCAAGCTCTACTTTCCTCCCACTTACTTCTTTCGAGAGAAACTCTTTCTCCAGAAAGGATCCATTCTTGGCAACAAAGATCTTGCCTTCGGATCTGAGGTAGAAGATATACCCAACAGTTTCTTTAGGGTATCCTATGAAGACGCATTTTTCCGATTTGGGTTCGAGCTTTTCAGGTTGAAGTTTCCTGACATAAGCATCGCATCCCCAAACTTTTAGAAATGACAGCTTAGGTTTCTTCCCAAACCATAATTCATACGGTGTCGTCTCAACGGATTTCGACGGGGCCCTATTTAAAGTGAATGCGGCAGTCTCTAAAGCATAGCCCCAAAAAGATAGTGGTAAATCGGCAAGAGACATCATAGATCGCACCATATCTAATAGAGTGCGATTACGACGTTCGGACACACCATTACGCTGAGGTGTTCCAGGCGGCGTGAGTTGTGAAACTATTCCACATTTTCTTAAGTGTGTACCAAACTCGTGACTCAAGTATTCTCCTCCACGATCTGATCGTAGAAACTTGATTTTCCTGTCACGTTGATTCTCAACTTCACTCTGAAATTCCTTGAACTTTTCAAAGGTCTCAGACTTGTGTTTCATTAAGTAGACATACCATATCTACTCAAGTCATCAGTGAGGGTGAGAACATAACGATAGCCACCGCGAGCCTCAACACTCATTGGACCGCACACATCAGTATGTATGATTTCCAATAAGTTGGTTGCTCTCTCCATTGTTCCTGAGAATGGAGTCTTGGTCATTTTACCCATGAGGCATGATTCGCACGTGTCAAATGATTCGTAATCAAGAGACTCTAAAAGTCCATCAGCATGGAGCTTCTTCATGCGTTTGACACCTATGTGACCGAGGCGGCAGTGCCACAAGTATGTGGGACTATCACTATCAATCTTACATCTTTTGGTACTTACACTATGAATATGTGTAGCATTACGCTCGAGATGCATAAAAATAAACCATTCACCATCGGAGCATGACCATAAAACATATCTCTCATATAAATAGAACAACCATTATTCTCGGATTTAAATGAGTAGCCATCTCGAATTAAACGAGATCCTGATACAATGTTCATGCTCAAACTTGGCACAAAATAACAATTATTGAGGTTCAAAACTAATCCCGTAGGTAAATGTAGAGGTAGCGTGCCGACGGCGATCACATCGACCTTGGAACCATTCCCGACGCGCATCGTCACCTCGTCCTTCGCCAGTCTCCGTTTATTCCGCAGCTCCTGTTGTGTGTTACAAATATGAGCAACGGCACCGGTATCAAATACCCAGGAGTTACTACGATTACTGGTAAGGTACACATCAATTACATGTATATCAAATATACCTTTGGTTTTGCCGGCCTTCTTGTCTGCTAAGTATTTGGGGCAGTTCCGCTTCCAGTGACCACTTTCCTTGCAATAAAAACACTCAGTCTCGGGCTTGGGTCCATTCTTTGGCTTCTTCCCAGCAGCTTGCTTGCTGGGCGCGGCAACTACCTTGCCGTCCTTCTTGAAGTTCTTTTTACCCTTGCCCTTCTTGAACTTAGTGGTTTTATTGATCATCAACACTTGATGTTCCTTTCTGACTTCTACCTCTGCTGATTTCAGCATAGCAAATACTTCAGGAATGGTCTTTTCCATCCCCTGCATATTGAAGTTCATCACAAAGCTCTTGTAGCTTGGTGGAAGCGACTGGAGGATTCTGTCAATGACCGCATCATCCGGGAGATTAACTCCCAGCTGAGTCAAGCGGTTATGCAACCCAGACATAGTGAGTATGTGCTCACTGACAGAACTGTTTTCCTCCATCTTACAGCTGAAGAATTTGTCGGAGACTTCATATCTCTCAACCCGGGCATGAGCTTGGAAAACCATTTTCAGCTCTTCGAACATCTCATATGCTCCATGTCTCTCAAAATGCTTTTGGAGCCCCGGCTCTAGGCTGTAAAGCATGCCGCACTGAACGAGGGAGTAGTCATCAGAACGTGCCTGCCAAGCGTTCATAACGTCTTGTTCCGCAGGGAGAATAGGTGCATCACCTAGCGGTGCTTGTAGGACATAATCTTTCTTGGCAGCTATGAGGATGATCCTCAGGTTCCGGACCCAGTCCGTATAGTTGCTGCCATCGTCTTTCAGCTTGGTTTTCTCTAGGAACGCGTTGAAGTTGAGGACTACGTTGGCCATTTGATCTACAAGACATATTGTAAAAATTTAGACTAAGTTCATGATAATTAAGTTCATCTAATCAAATTATAATGAACTCCCACTCAGATTTGACATCCCTTTGGTCATCTAAGTGTTACACGATCCGAGTCGACTAGGCCGTGTCCGATCATCACGTGAGACGGACTAGTCATCGTCGGTGAACATTCTCATGTAGATCGTATCTTCCATACGACTCGTGTTCGACCTTTCGGTCTCCGTGTTCCGAGGCCATGTCTGTACATGCTAGGCTCGTCAAGTTAACCCTAAGTGTTTTCGCTGTGTAAAACTGTCTTACACCCGTTGTATGTGAACGTAAGAATCTATCACACCCGATCATCACATGGTGCTTCGAAACGACGAACTGTAGCAACGGTGCACAGTTAGGAGAGAACACTTCTTGAAATTTTTGTAAGGGATCATCTTATTTACTACCGTCGTTCTAAGTAAACAAGATGCATAAAACATAATAAACATCGCATGCAATTATATAAAGTAGTGACATGATATGGCCAATATCATATAGCTCCTTTGATCTTCATCTTCGGGGCTCCATGATCATCTTGTCACCGGCACGACACCATGATCTCCATCATCATGATCTCCATCATCGTGTCTTCATGAAGTTGTCACGCCAACGACTACTTCTACTTCTATGACTAACGCGTTTAGTAATAAAGTAAAGTAGTTTACATGGCGTTCTTTAATGACACGCAGGTCATACAAAAAATAAAGACAACTCCTATGGCTCCTGCCGGTTGTCATACTCATCGACATGCAAGTCGTGATTCCTATTACAATAGCATGAACATCTCATACATGACATATAGATCATTCATCATTCATCACAACTTTGGCCATATCATATCACAAAGCACTTGCTGCAAAAACAAGTTAGACGTCCTCTAATTGTTGTTTGCAGGTTTTACGTGGCTGAAGTAGGGTTCTAGCAAGAACGTTTTCTTACCTACGTGAAACCACAACGTGATTTGTCAACTTCTATTTACCCTTCATAAGGACCCTTTTCATCGAATCCGCTTCAACTAAAGTAGGAGACAGACACCCGCCAGCCACCTTATGCAACTTGTGCATGTTAGTCGGTGGAACCGGTCTCACGTAAGCGTACGTGTAAGGTTGGTCCGGGCCGCTTCATCCCACAATACCGCTGAAGCAAGATAAGACTAGTAGCGGCAAGAAAGTTGACAAATCTACGCCCACAACCAATTGTGTTCTACTCGTGCAAGAAGAACTACGCATAGACCTAGCTCTGATACCACTGTTGGGTAACGTTGCAGAAAACAAAAAAATTTCTACTCGTTTCACCAAGATCATCTAGGAGTTCATCTAGCAACGAGTCATTGGATGCATCTACGTACCTTGTAGATCGCGAGCGGAAGCGTCCAAAGAACGGGGATGATGTAGTCGAACACGACGTGATTCGAATCACCGGAGATCCTAGCACCGAACGGACGGCACCTCCGCGTTCAACACACGTACGGAACAGCCACGTCTCCTCCTTCTTGATCCAGCAAGGGAGGGAGGAGAGGTTGAGGGAGATGGCACCAGCAGCAGCACGACGGCGTGGTGTTGATGGAGCTGCAGTACTCCGGCAGAGCTTCGCTAAGCAATAAGGAGATGGAGGAGGTGTTGGGGAGGAAGAAGGAGGCAACCAAAGGCCAAGGACTCAAGGTATGAAGTCCCTCCTCTCCCCCACTATATATAGGGGTGCCAAGGGGGGGTGGCCGGCCCTAGGAGATCCAATCTCCTAGGGGGTGCGGCGGCCAAGGGGGGTTTCCCTCCCCCCCAAGGCACCTAGGAGGTGCCTTACCCTCCTAGGACTCTTGCCCCATTGAACCCTAGGCGCATGGGCCTATGTGGGGCTGGTGCCCTTGGCCCAAGCAGGCCAAGGCGCACCCCCTACAGCCCATGTGGCCCCCGGGGATGGGTGGCCCCACCCGGTGGGCCCCCGGGACCCCTCCGGTGGTCCCGGTACAATACCGATAACCCCGAAACTTGTCCCGATGCCCGAAACAGGACTTTCCATATATAAATCTTTACCTCCGGACCATTCCGGAACTCCTCGTGACGTCCGGGATCTCATCCGGGACTCCGAACAACATTCGGGTTACTGCATATACATATCCCTACAACCCTAGCGTAACTGAACCTTAAGTGTGTAGACCCTACGGGTTCGGGAGACATGTAGACATGACCGAGATCGCTCTCCGGTCAATAACCAACAGCGGGATCTGGATACCCATGTTGGCTCCCACATGCTCCACGATGATCTCATCAGATGAACCACGATGTCGAGGATTTAATCAACCCCGTATGCAATTCCCTTTGTCAATCGATATGTTACTTGCCCGAGATTCGATCGTCGGTATCCCAATACCTCGTTCAATCTTGTTACCGGCAAGTCACTTTACTCGTACCGTAATGCATGATCCCGTGACCAAACACTTGGTCACTTTGAGCTCATTATGATGATGCATTACTTGAGTGGGCCCAGTGATATCTCTCCGTCATACGGAGTGACAAATCCCAGTCTCGATCCATATAAAACAATAGATACTTTCGGAGATACCTGTAGTGCACCTTTATAGTCACCCAGTTACGTTGTGACGTTTGATACACCCAAAGCACTCCTACGGTATCCAGGAGTTATACGATCTCATGGTCGAAGGAAGAGATACTTTGACATTGCAAAAACTCTAGCAAACGAACTATACGATCTTGTGCTATGTTTAGGATTGGGTCTTGTCCATCACATCATTATCCTAATGATGTGATCCCGTTATCAATGACATTTAATGTCCATAGCCAGGAAACCATGACTATCTATTGATCAACGAGCTAGTCAACTAGAGGCTTACTAGGGACATGTTGGTGTCTGTTATTCACACATGTATTACGATTTCCAGATAACACAATTATAGCACGAATAAAGACAATTATCATGAACAAAGAAATATAATAATGATGCTTTTATTATTGCCTCTAGGGCATATTTCCAACAGACCCTCCAGTACATCACCCATGACACGACTCGGCGCAATAGATTCAAGAAGCGCCTCAAGGGCCTGATGAAGAAGGCGGACGAATTATCCGTCCTGTGTGATTGCAAGACCTGCGTACTGGTGTACGACGAGGACAAGGCGGCGCCGGAGGTGTTCCCTTCCCACGCCGAGGCGGTGGATATACTGAATCAATTCAAAAGCATGCCGGAGCTGGGGCAGTGCAAGGAGGTGATGAACCAGAAGGGCTTCATCAACAAGCGCATTGACAAGCTCCAGGAGCAGGTCGACAAGACCCGCCGCGAGTGCGAGGACGGCGAGATCAGGTCCCTCCTTCACAAAACCATGCATGGCGACCTCTCGGGCCTCATTGGCCTCAACATCGAGGAGCTCACCAAAGTTGGCTACAAGGTGGACGTGCTTCTCAAGAGCATTAGCAAACGTATGGCAAAAATCCATTCCCAGGCGCCGGCACCGGCTCCATGCGTCGCCACCGGCATCATAGACATGGGGTCTCACGCGTTGTATCCGGCACCACCCCAGCAGGAGAGCCAGCTTGACATGGTAAGGTCCGGAGTGGACCTCAACACCCTGGTCTACGGTGGCTACACCGGCGCCAACTTCTCTAGCAATGATATGATGATGCAGATGTAGTCCTTTGATACGGGGTTCGGTTCGAGTCCTTTCCCTCCCATGTAAGCCAGGAGGCCAGCTACATGCGTCGATCTCATTTCATTTTTTATTTGGTTTTGGTGGTTAGGATGAGACATTCAGTAAATTTCTTGAAATTGGTATATCCATCTATGTGCATCGTTGTATTCATGCATCATGTTCTTTGAGCCAAATCATAATTAACCCCGATGTAATCGTTGAAATTGTTATTCAGTTGATCTCTACCCTAGATTGTTTGTTTGATATTTGTTGTTTAGTTGGTCGTAAATCTTGAGTTGCACCTTTTTTTGTGTCAACACCGTGTTTTCTCGGGCATAGTTGCACCAGCTACATGCTAGACAATTGCTTGATTGCTCAACCTTGGCCGTGTTTTGGGAGATCTAATGTCGAGGCCTTTAATTTCATGCTATTTTCGGTGTATGCTTTTTTGGGATGGAAACGAGTTGAAGATTCGTTCTCCTAGGGCCAGCTAAATGTGATGGATGATTAATATTTACCTGGATAAATATTTGTAAATTAATTACCTTTTGTGACTTAATTACATCGTGTCAGCTCGCCACACGCAAATATCAGAAATAGCGATGCTCTACATTGTGCTCTCCTTAGTTGTAGTCACGTTGATTTTTTAGAGCGTCCTCCTTTGTGCTCTCCTTAATTGGAGTCATGGTCTCTGTTCTTCAAATGGTCCTTCATTCTTCAGACCCACAACAGGACAACATTTGCTCGTCAAGAGGACATCGTGGCTGATCCAAGGTGACAAGGAGACATGAAGACATGCTCCTCAATGACATCGACGAATGCATGGCGCAAATTCATTCCCAGGCGCCGCCGCCATCTCCATGCATCACCAACGGCCACATAGACACGGGTCTCCCACGCTCTATGTGGCACCATCTTAGCAGCAGGAGGTCATCTTGACATGGTGAGCTTCGGAGGGGACCTCGACACCCTCGTCATAGTGGCTGCGTTGTGCCAGCTTCTCTGGCAGCTATATGATGATGCAGATGTAGTCCTTCGATTTGGGGTTTGGTTCGAGCTCTTTTCTCCTATGTAAGCCAGGAGGCCAACTACGTGCGTCAATCTTGTCTCATTTTTATTTAGCTTTGGTGGGTAAGATGAGACATTCAGTTAATTTCTTGAAATTGTTATATTTGTCCAGCTGCGTCGTTGTATTCATCATGCTCTTTGAGCCAAGTCATTTTCAATTCTAATGCAGTCATTCAGTTGATCTCTTACCTATGTGGTTTGTTTGATTTTTTGTAAATCTTAAGTCGCACCTTTTTTTTGCCGGCATCGTGTTTTCTCGAGCATACTTGCACCACTACATGCTAGACAATTGCTTGATTGCTGATATGGATGAAAGAAGGTACCTAGGTTGTGTATCCGGAGATCTAATGTCGGAGGCTTTAATTTTTGGTATTTTTGGTGAAATTTTTTGGGATAGAAACGAGTTGAAGATCCATTCTCTCGGAGCCAGCTAAATCTGATGGATGATTAATGTTTGCCTGGATAAATATTTGTGAATAAACACCTTTTGTGACTTAATTATATGATGACAGCTCGCCACACGCAAACATTAGAACTATCGATGCACTCTGTTGTGCTATCCTTAGTTGGAGTCATATTATCTATTTTTCAAAATGTCCTTTGTTGTTCAGACTCACAGCAGGACCACATTTTCTTCATCATGTGCGTCTGTGGTCATCTTGCTCGTCAAGACGACATCGTGGCGGCGTGGCCAAGGATTTGAGGAGACATGGAGGACTCGCTCGCCTTCATGCTGGTGGTAGCCGAAATTCTAACTCGGTCAGGAGTTTCTCGGCACCTCTGGTTCCCATCAGTCCTCATCATCTCCCTGATGTGACCTCCTTCAGCATGTAAGTTTGAGATTATGAGCTATTTCCATGATGTGTTGTGGTGTGAACAAGGTTATTTTTTTATCTCAAGATTTCCATAACAGACCGGTTACCGGATTTTCCGCATCTTCCTGATAAAAAGAGTTACCATTCTAATTTTTCTAAATTTGAACATCGAAAAAGGGTCAAATAACATCCATATGTTACTTCTAACTTGTAGCATCCCATGGTGTCGTGTTATTGATCCTTCATGTGTGTGTCATGGTCCTGTTATCGAATCCCATCCACCTCATGTTTCCTGCGCTTAGCGCTCTCCGCCCATCTCTCTCTCTCTCTCTCTCTCTCTCTCTCTCTCTCTCTCTGGAGTATGGGCCCTTCGTGGTTTAAAAAGGGGGGAAACTAGGTACATGATAGAATTTGAACCGGTGACCTGTGTGAAGAGACGAGCTGCACTAAAACTAGGTACATAAAGAATTTGAACCGGTAACCCGTGTGAAGAGACGAGCTGCACTGACAGCATGACCAGGCGCATTTTTTGCAGCTAATAGGGCCACAAATGAATGCGGAATTTGTTTGAACTTTTGAAACGGTGAATATCACAATTTTCAAGATTTTTTGGAAACGGCTCTTTCGGTCCCTACCGACAGAAAAGAAGGGTATCGGAATAAAAAAAACCTTGGGTGGTACATAGCAGTTGCATATTGAGTGGAAAGCCAAGGTTTAACCAAAACCAGAACGTCAAATGTGAACGTCAAATATGGTAGATCTTTTTTGTGATAGTCTCACTCAATCGACACCCTATAAGATTATTTGATGTCCTTTTCTATTTGTCCATCTTGCTCTCAAACAACTACTGCTTATGTCGATCTGTTGTGATTCGTAGATGTAGAGCAGGAGATGTCTACATCGTGTTGGTGTTTTAACTCGGTTGGAAGTGAAAGTGTGACTTGGTGAGACAATGATGAGGTATGTATAGTTGAGAGGAAAAGGCTCTTTAAAAAGGGAATTTTGTGTGGGATCGAGCCTGAAAGACCGATCCCAGTCATATATCCATGTCGATGTGTGTGGTGTACGTGTTGCTCTTAAGAAAGAGACAGACTGTGAGCCGATTATCTTCATAGTAGATACACTCCTTTTTTTTAGAACCAGTAGGTACACTAACTTGAATAGATATTTTGCGGTCATTGGCCTTTTCATTAAAAAATATAAAGTAAAGAATATTAAGATTTGTTTTCTAAGTGTCGCCGGCATTTGTTGGTGGGAGAGCCATGACGGGTAAGAATATTTGAATTTAATATCATTTTGCACATACTAATTTTCGTTACATGTAATTCGAATATATTCAAAAGATGGGTGGAAAAAGATCTACCATATGTAAAAATGGTAAAAAAGAATAAAGAGAAAAAAATAAAGAGGGGCATTCCGAGAATTGAACTCGGGACCTCTCGCACCCTAAGCGAGAATCATACCACTAGACCAAATGCCCTTGGATGTTTGGTTTTCCTAAACAATCTCTGTTATTCAGCTACTAGAATAAATACATGGGTGCACGTGAGCACTAATTGCAAGACGATCTGAATCAGAGATGGAGTCAACTACTCTCTTGTCGATCTGGCCATCACGTGAGCATGCATGCACGGCATTGGCGGTATGCTCTCCAGTGAACGACAGACAAGTTCAGAAAAAGTTCAGGAGGTAATGTTGATTCTTCAGGAATGTTTGTAACTAAGTTACTGTTGAGGTTATAAATCACTCTTGTTCAGAGAGTACATACGTCTGATTTGGCCCATCTTTTTTATCCTTGTGTTCCATTTACCGCATTCTCCCACTTGTAATAATATCAAAATAAAAGATCCAATCCAACCAAATCTTATGCACGTGATAACAGCTTTCTGGCAAACTGGATGGATGGATCAGCTGGCTCTAGCTTTAGGTTGTCCTTTGAGGTACGCAGATGCATGATCGCATCGGTCCCATCAACCGACGGCCGCCCGGCCGGAGCTTAGCTAGATGCCGATCCACTATCTAAGCATGCACGACGAAACGCAATTTGGATGGATGGATCGGCTCGCGCCCCACGCAGGGGGCTTAAACAAGTAGCAGGAGTGCCTACGAACCGATTAACAGCTAGCTCTTGTAATTAAGTAGCACAAGTAGTAGCAGGTAGCGATCTCTGAATCTGACCCATGTCGACCGTCACATGCCATGCGCATAGCACTTCTAATTTGTTCCTGTTTGATCAAATGCAGGTTATGTTTACTCTGTTATCACCGTATAAGTATGCAGTACAGGTGTGTTGGTGTTTTTTCTTTTATCGGTGTGTTGGTGTTTCCGTTTCGTTTGTATCCCTGCAGGCGCAAGCATGTTTTGTCATGATACAGATCGATGCATGTGCCATCCGCTCGCTCCCCCATCGGATCCGCTTCCTCTGCTGCTCTCCGCCAAGGAAAAATAAATAAATAAACACATGCTAGCTAGCTAGCTAGCTAGCGGCCAAAATCCCCCCTTTGGTGAATAAATGCTGAGCACAATACGATCTCTGCCAGAAATTTTGAACATCGTCCCACCGGGCCATCAGCCCATCACTAACCGATCACGAAATTTTGACCCAATCTAGTGTTTGAAACGGGTCTCAAACGCCTGAACTGACCGACACCCCTCATACCGAGCCCGAGTATGGTGTAGATATGGGGGAGCCCGCCACGTCGGACTGATGTTGAGGTCCCACGCGGAATCGTCTGGAAACCCGATGGTTTGAAGCTCGTTTACTTCATCGGTCGATATCGGCCCGTGGCGCCCCTCCGGCGGGCCAGAGCCGCGTAGTGCCTGGTCCGGCAATTTAAGCTGACCGTCGGCATAGAAACCCTATCCTCCACATTTTTCTCCGTCCGTCCGCTGCCACTTTTTACTCCCCGTCTGTCGCCATTAGTAGCCATGCCCCCACACCGCTGGATAAGGGGACACCCATTTCTAACGCCGGAGCGTCAACTGCAGCTTCTTGAGCAGATCCGGGCAAGACGCGAAGTCCGGATCGCCGCCGGATGCAGTGGATCCAGAGAAGGACGATGAGGTTGAAGAGGAGGGGGAGCCGGAGGATGATGTGGGGGACGCCGGGGATGCTGATCTCCAAGCGGAGCATAAGGCCATCCTCAATTCCCTCCGGTTGGAGTCGGATGCGGAGTCGCCGGCAGGAGATGGAGGCGCAGCACGCCGGGGGAGGAGGAGATGTTCGCCTACGTGGATGAGAGCAGGAGGAGGAGCCGGAGCCCTCCTACGCTCCCGTCCATCCGGGGGGCGGCCGACGTCGTGGACATCTGCGACGATGAAGATTAGCTAGGATAGTATGTAGTACATAGGATTTTTCTTTTTGCATGCTTTGTATTGATCCAGGGGTTGAAATATGGGATGCAGAGTAGCTAATTTGAGGCATGATCGGTCAGCGTCTGCGGACGTGGATGTTTAAGGGACCGGATTTGTCAAGTCCCATGCTCTCACAGTTTTGTACGGGGTCATCTTCCGCTCAACTCTCTCACCAAGGTTCAAATCTTGCCGCTCGCATTTATTACTAAATTTATTTCAGGATTTCCGGCGATGCACATTTAGTGGGAGGAGACGTTTCCGTCGATGACGAGATGCTTACGGTGACTTCGTAAATTTTAAGATGATATGCCGGCTCAATCTATCGAAAGGTGTTCATAGAGATAGGATGTGCGTGTGTGCGTTCATAAATGTGAGTGTATGCGCGTGTATATGAGCGCTTACGTCTGTATTGTGTTAAATAAAAACTCTCTGAAAACAGTGGTTTCGGGCAGTGGCCATGCTGCCGCGGCCGTGGTGTACGATGGCTGCCGCTTTCCGTCGGGGCCGGGCCCGTGCATCCCTCAGTTGATGCGGCAGATCAGGCCGGCCGTCGATCTCGCCGTGGTCCGACCGCCGGATCGGGTCGTACCCACCCACGCGCGCCGGCATCTCCATCGTGCCAGATGAGATGAGACGAGAAGAACCAAACCTTGAGATGCGATCCAAAATATCTCATCGTGCCAAAGATGAGATGAGGTGATTTTTTGGAGACGCGAGGCATCCATGCGCCGGGCATGCACGTGTGCCAACGGAGCGGAGGAGGCACGCACCCGACGTGGCGGTCCCACACCCTCGATCTGCTCCACTTGCACGTATTGCAACGTCGTCGTTTGTCCATTCTCGGGCCTCTGGTTCGTAGGAATCTCATAGAATTTCTATAGAATATGATTTGTATAGAAAAATTTCTTTTAAATCTCTTTGGTTTGTAGGATTGGATTCTTATTTCTACGTAGGATAGGAATCAATCCTTCACATTTTAAAGGAAAAAAATATTAGCCAAGACTCAAGGCAAAAATTCCTATCATATACATCAAATGACACCTCTTTCTCTGTAGGAATTGAGATACATGTCATCTCACTTACTATGATTTTTTTTATTCCTATAACATTTCTATCCTATGAACCAAAATAGGCCTCAGTGTGCGTGTCCAACCCGATCCAACGGAGCACAATATGAAGATGGATTCACGACTTTGGGGTTGCCACAAACACGAACACGAATATGCAAATGAAAGTTAATTTAAGCTTCTGATTCAAAAGACGCAAGCGATTGAAAAATCCAAAACCAAAAGGGAAAAAATGGGCAGGGGCTGCGCCGTGTTTGAAGTCCGGGTCGAAAGGTACATGTATGCGGAAACAAAACTCGGACGCGTGTGGTGCCAACGGAGCTGAGCGGGGCTTCACGCTCGCGCGGGCGGTTGTCCCGTCCGTCCGATAGCCGCTTGCCCGCCTTTTTTTGTTGGTAATAATAAAAGCGTCGCCATTTGTCTCTGCTTGTGCGTTTTATTTCACCTTAATTGGTAGTCTAGATACATCCGTATGTAGATAGACAAATCCAAGACAAATAATTCGAAACGGAGAGAGTAGTACGTGTTTCCAACAGCTTCGAGTAGTGGTGTCTTTTGCAAAAAGGATGGGCCGATTAAGTCCGACTCGCCGGCGTGCGAATCCATCATATCAGAAATGGCGCCGTGATAACAACATATCCCCAACTGAAAAAGAAATGGAATATGTACTAAGTGTAACAGAAGAAGGACAGCGAGATTGGGCCCAGTTCAAATTCAAACGCCTTATTTTGTTTTTAGTAGCGTAGGAGGAGCAATAATTGAGCAGGGTGGTGCAGGACGGACGGATGGATCGAGATGGCATCTGCATGCATGTGTGTACCCACATCCACATGCGGCCCCATGATCTGATTCCGATTCCGATCTGTTGGTCTCCAGTAGCCCTGTAGCCCGCCCGTTTAAAAGCCCCGGCATTGGCAGCTCGCTCCACGCTTCCCTCCGCCCCGGACCGGACCCAGCCAGGTTGGTTTCAACTTCTTCTTCTTCTTCTTATTCTTCAGTTAAATTACTCTTCGTCTTCAGTTATGCAATGCACTTGATCTCCTGGCTACCAGTGCTACTCTCTTGTGTTCCTTGTGCAATTTTTCTTCCTTGCCTCCCTCCTCTGTTTTCTCCGCCCGCATACAGAGAGACGGTAGATGAGTGGGAGTATGGATCCGGTGTTCCGACTAGGTTCATCCACAAATGTCCGTACGCTTCCCTCCGGCTCTAGTAAGGGCAGTTTCGTCAGGCGTTGCTTGTTCTACTAGCAGTAGAATAGAAGACGCCAAATGGAGTGAGGGGCACGGGAGTAAATGCGCACCCCCCCACCCACCCCAAAACCTCATCTCTCCCAAACCCACGCTCCAAATACTACTACTGCCAACAGTCCCCAGCCGAGCGCCTTCCCTTGGAGCGGGGGATCTGCTCTGCTCTGCTCTCCTCACCTCCTCCTCCTCCTCCTCCTTCCCTCCTGGTAAGCAGCTCCGCCTCGATTGATCGATTGATTGTCGCAAGCTGTTCGTGGGCGGATCCGCCACTCCCGCCCGCGCGCACACACCCACAAAGCCTGATTCTTTTGCTGTTTCTCTTCCTTTTCCTTCTCGCCGCCTGCTCCGCCGGGCAAAGCCGCACCCCGCGTTCCTGCGTGCGTTTCGGCCAAGCTTTCCTCCGCCGGATCCACCAACTCCTGGGCAGGAGCAGGATTCTATCTAGGTTCTTGTTCTTGTTGTTGTTGAGACGATTAGACTCTTTCTTCACCCTGGTGTCGAATCCTCAGCCGGAATACAGGCAGATCTGTCCCTCCTGCACCGGGATTCTAGGTCGTGCCACTTTAGGCAGGCAGGCAGTTGGATTCTTTTCTTTTCCTTTTTCTTTTTTCGTGAATACAGCTCTTGCGAAAATCTTCGGTCAACGTTCGCCCCTTCCTACCATGTTATTACCTGCCATAGGATTGCTAATTTTGGCATGAGTTTCCCGCGGATCTAGATCCGTCCGTATAAGTTCTTGCAGTGCCATATATAGTAGGAGTACGTTTCTTGCACGTGCCTCGCAGCTGCACAAATCTGGCTAAACTACTGTCATGTTTCCCTCAAGATAAAATGGTGCAGCGCAAGTTAGACACGGCGTTCTCGCATGTCAAATTCTCAATGTCAGATAGTATCAGTGCTAGGAATCCAAGATGGTGCAGCAGTGACAACCCAGCATTTTTTTACTTTTCGTGGAACTCTGAATGAATGACAGGAGGTGTGTTAGGGAATTACTTATGGTTGTGCATGTAGTCCTCATGGAATTACTCATGTCATGTCCAGTTCCTTGGCATCTACTAGGTTGCTCTGCCTGTGAATGATAGTGCCTGTCACCCTCTTAACATGTTGATCCACTTTGTGCAAAGAACATGCTCCGTGTTAGATGTCACTGCATCATTTTCACCTAACATCATGTGGCGATTACAAATAGGATACAGATGGATGCATCTTGGCAACCAAGCCATGAGAAAGGGGCTAGTCTGCTTTTGTTATGTTTTGCCTTTGCTGTTTACAGTTTAACCCTAGCTAGTATATGCTTCCCTGTTACTCTTATATATACCATCATGCTTCAGCTAACATTACTGATGTGATGATGCCCAATGGCCTGGCAGCTGCATTGCCCTGCTCGTGATAGCATCTGTTTGTATAATAGGATTTTTTTTTTTTTTTGGAAATGGAGGAGGACCCCTCGGCCTCTGCATCTGTTTGTATAATAGGATATGCTCATCCATGTTGCCGCACCATTTTCAGTTAGTTTCATAACATTATATGACAATTAAAAATTCAAAATGGAATTGGGATGGATAAAGAGTCTTACTGATACAGCCCTTGGTCAATACTTATATGTCTTTGGGGGCCATGACAATGCTACTGTTCTGTTCTTCTTTTCAGCCTCGCCTGTGCATAACTTCTTCCTGATATGGAATTGGGATGGTTGTGCCTGGCAGTCATGAGAATATACTAGTACTGCTGCTTTTGTTATTTATCACCTTTACTGTGTATATTCTTTCTCCCTGATATACCTTCCTGTTACTGTTATATCATCAATCATGGGTCGGCTAACATCTCTTTCTACTCTTTTCATTTCAGAAGTCAGCCTCCAGCCATGGCGGACCTGCAGACGCCGCTGGTGCGACCAAAGAGGAAGAAGGTTCTGGTGGACTACCTGGTGCAGTTCCGATGGATCCTCGTCATCTTCGTGGTGCTTCCGGCCTCGGCGCTCATCTACTTCAACATCTACCTGGGCGACATGTGGTCCGCCATGAAGTCCGAGAAGAAGCGGCAGAAGGAGCACGAGGACAACGTGCAGAAGGTCGTCAAGCGGCTCAAGCAGCGCAACCCCAAGAAGGACGGCCTCGTCTGCACGGCCAGGAAGCCGTGGATCGCCGTCGGCATGCGCAACGTGGACTACAAGCGCGTCAGGCACTTCGAGGTCGACCTCTCCGCCTTCAGGAACATCCTCGAGATCGACGCCGAGAGGATGGTCGCCAAGGTCGAGCCGCTCGTCAACATGGGCCAGATATCCAGGGCCACCTGCCCCATGAACCTCTCCCTCGCCGTGGTGGCGGAGCTCGACGACCTCACCGTCGGCGGCCTCATCAACGGCTACGGCATCGAGGGGAGCTCTCACATCTATGGGCTCTTCTCCGACACGGTGGTCGCGCTGGAGATCGTCCTGGCCGACGGCCGGGTCGTCCGAGCCACCAAGGACAACGAGTACTCCGACCTCTTCTACGGCGTGCCCTGGTCGCAGGGAACTCTCGGGTTCCTTGTCTCAGCCGAGATCAAGCTCATCCCCATCAAGGAGTACATGAGGCTCACCTACACCCCTGTGAAGGGCCCTCTGAAGGAGGTCGCGCAGGCGTACGCCGACGCCGTCGCGCCGAGGGATGGCGACCCTGCAAAGGTCCCCGACTTCGTGGAGGGGATGGTGTACAGCGCGACGGAGGGCGTGATGATGACCGGCGTGTACGCGTCCAAGGAGGAGGCCAAGAAGAAGGGCAACAAGATCAACAGCGTGGGGTGGTGGTTCAAGCCATGGTTCTACCAGCACGCGCAGACGGCGCTGAAGAGGGGCGAGTTCGTGGAGTACATCCCGACGAGGGAGTACTACCACAGGCACACCCGGTGCCTCTACTGGGAGGGGAAGCTCATCCTGCCCTTCGGCGACCAGTTCTGGTTCAGGTTCCTCTTCGGCTGGCTGATGCCCCCCAAGGTGTCCCTGCTCAAGGCCACCCAGGGTGATGCCATCAGGAACTACTACCATGACAACCATGTCATCCAGGACATGCTGGTGCCCCTCTACAAGGTTGGAGACGCTCTGGAGTTCGTCCACCACGAAATGGAGGTAAAAATGTTCCTCTTCTGCGTAACATTCATGCAGTTATGCTTGCATCAAGTCTTTTAGCTAGGAATTCATATTCCCCTTTTGTTGCTTACTCTGAATGCTCACTGAATATTGACACAGTAGGCACCTAATTTTGCTGCTTACGATTCACTGAATGTTGATATGGTAGTAACTAATAGGTGGCTGATATTAGTAGGTACATAGTTAATATTGCTGCTAATATTAGTCTGAAAGAAAGAAAGAAAGAACGAATGCTGTTGGTTACTCTGAAACTAACCGAAGAACGTTCTGTTTGGTGTGATAATGCTTATGACATAACAGGTGTACCCGCTGTGGCTGTGCCCTCACCGGCTGTTCAAGCTGCCGGTGAAGACGATGATCTACCCGGAGCCGGGGTTCGAGCACCAGCAGCGGCAGGGGGACACGAGCTACGCGCAGATGTTCACGGACGTGGGGGTGTACTACACGCCGGCGTGCATCTTCCGGGGGGAGGAGTTCGACGGGGCGGAGTCGGTGAAGCGGCTGGAGCAGTGGCTGATCGAGAACCACAGCTACCAGCCGCAGTACGCGGTGACGGAGCTGAACGAGAAGGACTTCTGGCGCATGTTCGACGCGTCGCACTACGAGCACTGCCGGCACAAGTACGGCGCCGTGGGCACCTTCATGAGCGTCTACTACAAGTCCAAGAAGGGGCGCAAGTCGGAGAAGGAGGTGCAGGAGGCCGAGGCCGCCATCCTCGAGCCCGCCTACGCCGACGAGGCCTAGGCCGTCAGCTCCTCGTCGTCACTCTGGATGAATTAATTCGCTTTTGCTTTGCTTGGTTATTTTGATTATTAATAAGTAGAACTTGATGGACGGGTCGTGTAGCGTTGGAACTTTGTGCGTAGCAGTGTCATTGTTGGATTTGCCCCGTTTTTAATCTGTGGAATTGGTTGTTATGTGACACTTTGACCCGGAGAAATCATCTTCTTCTGTCATGCATCTTCTTTCCACTAGTACGTGCTGTATGTGATCTTCACACAGCGCTCTGCCACTGTTCCCACTCTCAGGGAACAATGCTCTGTGATCTTATCATAGTCATAGCATAAATAAAAGATGCCTGCCTTGTTGCTGGCCAGATCTAGTTACAGTACCCCATAAGCTAAGATAAGAGTTACACACAGCCAGTGTTGGGTTGCATTGCAGTTGCAGACATGAGTGATCCCTTCTCATTCTCACTGAATGACGATGATTTCCTGCTAATTTCCTGCATTGTTGGTGATCAGATCTATATTGTGCAGCTACAGAGTTAGATAGATACAGTGCTGAGTTGAGTTACAGGCATATATGTACACACATCACATGGGTGAGCAAGCTAATTACATTTAAAAAGGGGTTGCACCTATGATATCAACCCCAACTAGTAAGTAAGCAGTGAGCTAAACATTTTCTGGTCTGGTTTCACTTTCAATTGAGCAGCACCTCCACATGTACCTCTATCTCAAATATATACAGGGGTAACACACTGGTTACAGGGGAAGTGGCCCCCGTCAGTGTTCTGAAACATGGTGTGTGCAAAAAGCTTGGGGTCGTCTACCGTTGCTGTCGGGACAGGAAGAACTCATAGTCCGGGTGCCTGTTCCTGTGGGCCTGGTCCTTCTTCCACACGTCCGCCCTGGCCATGGCCGCCGCGGCTTGGTTCAGCGTCGACAACCTTTCTTCAAGAACCTGAGATGGTTCACTTGACGAGGACTCTGAGTCTTCCGAACCGGATCTGCTCGTCTGAAACCACCACTCCCCCTGCAATGCAAGATGCAAAGAATGGTCGCATGAGCAAAACATGTATTTGCCGTTTCGAAAGCAAAAATAAGCCAGCAAGCACACTAGCCACTCTGTTTGTTTACACGACCATATTCGACTGAAACCATACATACACTTGACCACATACTAGACACACTGCAGATTAACTTGGGACCAAAACAAGCCTTTGCCACAGCTCAACGTTTCATTCGCGACAGAACTTTTCTGGCCATGACTTGGAACGAAACTACAAGACATTAAATTGGGATCTGTTGATGATAGGACCAACGAGGATCCCTCTTTAGCCAAACGAAGGGCTGACAAATAAGAAGCATCAAACCATTTCAGAGTTTGTTCAGCAATATCCATGTCACCGTCTGCAATTTTGCATCAGAACTAACATGTCTTTCAATGCCTGGGGTCTTAAAACCAACTTAAACAATCTTCGGTTAACCTGTATGTACATGTCAGGAGAAAAGCAGCCATATTACCTTGTCGTTGTAAGATTGCAAACCCATGACTGGCAAAACAGCATTACAATGGCCAGCCTGATCTGCTGAGTTTCCTCGATGAACCCAGTGTCCAAGAGAATGGTACGTCAGGAAAGCAGCCTGGAATTTCCCATCAGGTATACGGTATATGGGATACCACGCGACACAGTACCTGAAATCCAGAGTAACATGTTATCTGAAAACAAGCTCGTCCAAAAAATAGTTTCACATATCTATATGCAAGAATATGCTGCTGATGACGGGTCAGATACTACTAGAGCATAGAACGGACCAAGAGGCGGGATGAAGATCATGCAGGCTGAGCTCCAGATTCTTTGGGTCTCCTGATATTTGGCAATTTGATTGTTTTGCACCACCAATCAACTCCTTTACCCTAGTAAAATTGCAATGAGATTTCAATAAAATCATCTCACAAACAAAGTACCTTTCCAAGAGTTCAGTGTACAATATGAAGGTTTATACTACAATATCAGAGCATAAAAAAGGCTAACAAATGAGGGCCAGAATCCTGAACGCCTTTGCTCATGAAGGCAGAGACTCGCACTCACCTGTCAAATAATTGTCGCCGCCAAAATGGTTGTTCTGATTCAAAAAATTCAAATATGAGCTCTGTAGTCTCCAACTGTTGATCCTCTTTATCATGGAAAGCCGGTGAGCTATTTCTTTTATTAGACTCTTGAGGTAGAAGCTTCGCTAATATTGGGAGAGAGCTCATACATGGAGATGTTTTAGATCTTGCACCCATATCGGCTTCATCCTTATCAACGGTTCTCTTAGGTTGCCTAAACAATTGAACCGCAGATAGGTATGGCACAAAGTAGGCATTAAACTGATAACGACTATTCCATAAGCCTTTCGATCTACGGAGATCCTGTGCCTTCACTTCCAAGCCATAGCAGCCAGGTTCTTCATACCACTGCCAAATGCTACTTAGAGAGATATCTGCAGTCTGATGACAGCACAAGCCATCTCTAATCCATTCCTGTGAAGAAGAGTTGCAGCCAGTAGGGCAAGAGCTACAGTGCAGAACTGGAGAAGCAGAATAAATAAATTGTTCAAAATCAGCAAGAGGCCTGCCAATGTGAAGTTGAATATCTTCCGCTCTCTGTTGGGCGGTATGAGCATCACTCACTGCCTCTCTTATCATGCTGAAAACAGTTCCATTGTCAGTATGTCCTTGGCATTTCGAATCAAGCTGTCCAGATGGCTTCGGTTTAGCAGTCAACTCAGTAGCAACTTTGCTGCCTTCACATTTAGTTGATGCAGGAGCATCTGAAACATTTCTCTGCACTTCTATATTAGCAAAAAGAGAAACATCATTAGCTGGAACTGATGCTTCAACAACAGAAGCCTCTGGAACATCCAAATGTGTTATATCTTTCTTTCCAATAGGAACCCATTTATGTGACATGTGCCCAGCAGAAGAATATGACTTCACACATTGAGTTTCTTCCATTTCTGCGGCGCAAGGACCGACGCACAAGTTCCTGCAGTCCAAATCTGTTGATATGGCCTTATTTTCAAGGCAAAGAGAGTGACTATCGTCTTGAATGACCAATGTGCATGGTTCGTTGGATGTAACTTGTGGCACCAAATGAGAACCCAAGTTGTAAGATGCTACTGTTGCTTTTTCAGTACCAGTTATGATTGATGTATCACTGATGTCCCCGGCACATACTGGCTGTAACATCGACAATCCTTCAGTCTGTTGCGAGTGGTTCTTGGGCGTCTTGGGGCTACCATTCTTAGGAGCGTAGTAGTTCCTCGGCGACGGACAGCTACCCTTTTTACAAGACAAACTTGTTTGTTCATACAGAGACAAGGTTTGCTTCTTGTGCTGTTTGCAGTTTTTTCTACAGCGATGTTTATCCATTGGCCTATTTGGATCGTGCTGCACACCCTTGCTATCATCTTCTAGTGCACTTTTATCCTCAACTGCTGAAACAACCACATGTCCTGCTCCAGATGAGTTTTCCTTGTCAGTTTTTTCTACTTTCTGCCACACAGAAACTGGACTGTCTTTTCCACTATGCTTGTGCCTATTAGAACCTACTACCCTATTAGTCGCAGTCACATTAGTACAGCTAGATTTGTTTCTTGATTTCCTGCCGCTCCTCCCCGGACTAACTGGAAGAAACGTCTTGCTGCTACAGGCTTCACTGCTGCACTGAACTCTTTCAGAATGACTACTAGTATCAGTAACATCTTCAGCATGAGCGCCACTTAAATGGACATCTGTCAAATGGCATACCTTATTTACACTATCCAGACAAGTAGAAGCGCCATGTTGCAAACCATCTCGTGTATTTCCCTCAAAATCAATACTGCAATCCCCACAGTTTTCACTGTTCCAACCCGTAAAGAATGAAGCTGTTGTTGCATCACTGGAGTTACAAACACAGGCACACAATGACTTCTGGCAGCTATTGCTTCCTTCTCTCGCATGTTCAGTGACAGAAGGTTCACCAAATTCTGAAGAATCCGCAGTATTTGGCCCATCATTCAGGTAAGGAGCACCTTTGCAGCTAACTCTTTTGCCTACATATATATTAGATGACCCTGCATATCCAGAGCCATCCTTCCCATCACTTCCGTGTTCCACATATTCATTGTTGCTCTCACCATTATCTTTGCCCAAATGGGCATCTTTAACCAATGAGCAGGCAGATGACGAGGCATCTGACAATTTACCAGCTAGTAAATCAGGCAGAAATACCTCAACAGGAGAAGCGGTATCAATATGCTCTTCACAGGGGAGTTCTGGCAACAAATTAAGCTTTTCACCGGTTGCTCGCCTGCACTGTTTCCACTTGTTTACTTTCTTCTTAGAACTCCTTTTAGGAGGCTTGTCATCGTCATGCAAAATATCAGAATCAGATCCCAGAGGAGCAGTATCAGGCCCAGAAGAGGTACTTGCAACCGCGTGGCAGGGAGGGCAAGCTGTCAATGACTTCTTAATCTTTTTCCTATGCCGATGTTGTCCTACAGTGCTTCCTCCATTGGGATGTGGTTTAGAAGAAATGTCCTGATCATGCATGTTCTTTTCATTCGGCAGATCTAGCCAGTATACTATTGTTGGCTGTGGGAATAGTAACTCAAAGCCCTCTGTAGCAGCAGTTCCTAATGTCAAATATCTTGCCCTGTTGACCTCCTGTCTGCTAGATGAAAACGGCGCCAATTTCCAATCTGAACTGTGCCCAAGAGAAAGCACCGTAAATGGACTGTCCCTGCCACACCACAAAAAGACAGTAAACAAGTAGCTTCCCGAAAAACTGAATAACAGGTGAGAGGACCACAGTGACTGCCCTGAAAAGTAAAAAAGAAAAAGGATATTGAGGGCAGAAACTATGAAGTGTTTGGACATGGTGATTGTGTCATGCATACGAGAAAGGTACACATAGGTCACTGTAAGCTGGCAAGCGCAAAATGTTAACAAACTAACAGAGAAGAATAACAAAATGCATAAAAAGACAATAAAATGGTTGTTTCAGTGATAATTTGTTCGCGTACAACCATTTTCTAGTCATCTCACATTTTCACAAATGGCCCCAGCAAAAGAAAAGGCTTCATGACCACTATTTTCACACACAAAAAATCATCTAGGCAGCCTGGGATTTAACCCGGTGCTTAGACCCAAAATACCACTAAGTATCTCTTATAAAATAAAGGGAAAACAGGTAAATTGAGAGTTCAGACCTGAATACAGGGGCCAACCTGGGTTTGCCCCTGCCTATATGACACAGCGAATATACTTGACATGCAGCGGATTACTCACAATTAGTCAACAGTTATACATTTATACCTGCACTCAAGGTCCATACTGTACAGACCACCGTACCAATATTACAAATTATTGAATCGATATTGGCACGTTTTTAAGTGAAATTAAGAGGCACATTATTCATAACAGTTTACCTATCACTGACTACAAATATAGATATACACGCCTTACACATTCATCAACCAGTTATGTACTCCCAACCTAAGTTTCCTAGATTCATCAATCGCGACCCTATGATACAAGTGGAACATAAGTTGATCACAAACCCTTATTTGCCAGCCTTTCATATTCAGTAGCAAAGTGGGGCAGTCCCCAAAAACAGTCAAACAGATATGAACACCAACTGTCCCAAAATGGTTACGTATATGCGTTTCTTAAATTTTATTATTGCATTTCCTAACAGTAAGATATATTAGTGGTCTTTCCTATTGCTTCTCCTTTTTCTTCATTTTTATAACCCTGTAAAAGCTGTAGCTTTTCAAGTTCATAGAATTAGTTTTAGACTATTTCATTTCATGCATGAACCTCTTGTTTCACTAAATACATGTACTCAGCAGTAAATCAGATAGCAAGCTTAGTCAAGTACTCCCTCTGTAAACTAATATAAGATTTACTAGATCACTACTTCAGTACATCCCACTGAAGTTGGTTGTTATTAGAAGGGTTTGGTGACAAATAATTACCTGTTATCAGGGAAGCCGTAAACCGGTCTGTGAATTAGATGGTCCTGATCGATGAGAAGATAAAAGTGGCAATTCATTAAATCCCACGAGCAGATCGGTAATCTTTCTGGTGAAGAATGGAACACATTTGTGCGGTAGAATGTTATAAACCTCTGGAAAGAAGTTGTCGTTCCCAACCAGTCCGTTACACCGCATACGCGACGTGTTCTTCGGCCTTTTGTCAGTTACTTCGAGTGCACATGGCATGACATTTCTCGGCGATCCTGCAATGACAGTAGCAGATTTAGTGCAACACATGTGCGCCAACCACCGAAACTGCCTAATCAGTCATTAAGCAAGCCTTATATGTAGAACAAATGATATAGCAAAACCACATCTTGTACTAAACTAGTACTCCCTCCGTCTCATAATGTAAGACGTTTTTTGACACTACACTAGCATAAAAAAATGTCTTACATTATGGGACAGAGGGAGTAGTACATGAACCCAAATGGAACTGCCAGGCTAACTTGGAGCACCCTGGCCTCTCTATGTAATGGCATCATAAGCTCTACCAAGCAATGAACCAGGCAGCCATTAAGCAAGCAAAGATTTTGGTTAAGAAAGCAACAATGTTTACATTAGCGCCATCGTAATTCGTAAGCACTGATCTTAGCATGACGTCCGTGAAAATTCAGAACAGCTTGCGCTTAAGCTGTAGCAGGATCGAAGCGGCCGTCACTGAATCTCCGACTAATCGGCGCGCAGAGCTCTAATCACACGAGAATATGAACGAGCGGCGACCTGCCCGGTCGCAATCACGCGGGAATCTACACGAGCAAGCACAGATTCCTACCAAATCCGACCTCGCTCCTCCTAATCGCAGCGCCCAATCGACGGGCAGCAGCAGCAAGAAGCACCCCGCGAACGGTTTCTGCATCGGGAAGCAAGAGAAAGGCGGGGATTGGCGACGGACGGACCTCACGAGCTCATCACGGTCGGTATGTCGGTCGCCGGCGCCGGCGGAGAGCAGCGGAAGGGGCGGGGAGGCGAAATCCGGAGCGGAATCTAAGAAAAAAAACACAAACTTTTTGTTAGGAGAGAAGGGAAGGGGGGCGGGCAGCGATGAGGACGCCACACAAAAATTGGAGGCGCTAAAAAAAGGCAGGAGGAAAGCACGCGGATTCGCGGCCGGCGGCGGCGGCTTACTCGAGGGAAACGTGCGATTACCCGGAGCGATCGACGGCGAGGAGACGATTCTTCGGCGAGCGGCGGCGGCGGCGGCAGCTCTGCAGTGTGAGTGGGAACGTGTTCTTCGGATTTGGGAGGGGCTTGTGGGTGGCCGGCGGTCGTGCTTCCTGTCCCGTTTACTGCTGGGGACGCCTAGCAAAATGCACCTCACCTCACGCAAAAGAATGGGGAGATAGGGAGAGAAGGAAAAGAATATGCTTATCCAACAGTATTCCCTTTCATCTCAAGCATCTTTAATAAGTGTAAATAAAATCTCAATTTACAAAAATTTTACAATTATTGACTAGTGGTAGATTATAAAGCTGATGTGGGTAGAACAGATGAGCATGGTCAATGTCGAATTGAGACCGATGTGTCTTCGTAAATCTACCAGAAAATATCGTTTCGTCACAGGTCCGTCGATATAGTGTAGGAACAGATTACGACAAGGGGATCCGCTCTCTTCATTTCTATTCACAGTAGTTGCTGATGTGCTTCAAAGAATGATCGTGAGCGCTTGTGAACAAAACTTTCTTGCAAGGGTGGCACTCGGATGGATGACGACGCTTCTTCTTCGAGTCAGTTTTCCGGACTTCGATCCTCCTCAAGTTCGTTCATCAGGACGGATTAGACGGAGCTCCGGCGTGGGTTCCTGCCAGCTCCTCGGAGCGGCGAGGTTAGGGTTTCTCGTCGTGTGTACGCAACGACAAGATTTGCTGTCAAGTTCTTCAGGTCGATTCAAGAATTCAATGGTGACAACTGTAGCTCCTGAACACTGGTCCTTAGGGACACGTGCAAGAAGACTTACTGGCAGTCATCGACAAGGTTAGGCCGGCTCCGTTATGGGAGCAGCGACAGCGGCGCGTCGACGGCTCGCTCTTGCGGCGACAATAGTCGCTTGGTTGTCTGTGGACCTCGATGTAATTTTTATTATGATTGTGGTGTTTTGTACTTCCGATGAATCTTTATAATAGATCTGATATTAAAAAAAACTTTCTTGCGCACCCCATCTCAAAAACTCCCCCTTGTATTGTCCTACAATACAATACTTAATTATCCTTAAGGCTGAGGAATCTGCAACCATAAATCTCAAATGACCGGCCTTTCAGTAAACTTCTCGAAAACAAACCTTCACTCCTCTAAATATTGCACCAGAATTGGCCGCTTCAATGGCTAATACACTTGCCACCTCGGTGCCCACCTTCCCATAAAAATAAGAAATAGTTCAATCACCCCAGAATCGTCGAAATCCCCAACCTTTCTGACTCGCTCCTACGGAACCAAGGTCGAATGGATTGAAAAAATCAATCATTCACTGGCCTTCCACTCTCTCCACACAAACTACCCCCCTTGCGTTTCAACTTGTCATCGCCCGTTGTGATATTTACCTAGCTGCATGGTGTGCACCTTTTCTCGCTCATGGGGAAACCTCATCTTACTCTCAGCAGTCCTGGATAGCCTGCCCACTTATTTTATTATGTGCTTCTCACTCCCAAAAAGCGTCCTCAAAGAAATTGATAAGCATAGAAGATTTTTTTTTCCTGGTCAAACGACAACTCCTTCTTTGGGGCAAAGTGTCTGGTTGCGTGGGACCGTGTATGTATGCCAAACAAGCAGGTGGTTTAGGCGTTAAAAACTTACTAGCACAAATTTTTTGCCTTTTGTTGAAATTTGAATACAAATTCCTACACTCTTCACTTTTGCCTTGGAAGGACCGAATTCTCAACCAGTCCTTGCATATAGGTCTAGGTAAAAATGACTCCTTCATTGGCAAAGCCTATTTCAAGCATTTACATACACTCAGAGAGATCTCTTAGGTTAATATTGGCAATGGCTCCTCTAATTTTTTTCTGGCTAGGTCGATGGTTACTTCATGAGCCTCTCTCCACCACTTTCCCAGCCCTCTTTTCACACCGCACAAAGCGAAATGCTCTGGTCAGGAAATTTTTTATGGATGGGATTGATTCAGACTCGCATAGTTGGCTAACCTTAACCACTTCCAATGAACTACCTTCTTTGAGACTTTTGTTGCGGGATGTGCACCTCACTGTAGTTCCAGACGACAGATCCCTGCTCAATGACACAACTTTCTCCACCAAAGGAGCCTATGATGTGTTTGCTTCTCAGTTGTCTAATCTTACCTCACTCACATTTGGGACTCAAAGGTCCCTAGTAGGGTTCATGTGTTTGGGTGGTTGTTCTACTTGGACAGATTAAGCATTCTGGAAAATTTACACCGCAAGACCATCATTGAGTCATCGTCATGTCCACTATGTAATGTAGCTCCCCAAGATTGTGCTCATCTGCTCTCTTTTATTTTGCGGGGAAGTGCTCATCTGCTCTTCCTCTACCCCACAGCCACCTCCATTTGGACTGCGCCTACAGACATGTTTCACGCCACTAGTTGAGTTGTGGAGCTCGCCATGCCACCCGGGTTTGCCTCCATGGGCCTGGCCCTTTACTCTTTTGCTTATGCTCTGGAAAATATGGGATGCTCACAAATGGGGAGCCTTTTAGGGATGTACATCACTCCCCAAATGATGTAATCAGGGCTATAATCTTTGACCTCACTTTCCGGTCTCACCGTCTCAAGTAGGCGGACCAAAAAATCCACGTCGCCCTATGGCAGGATTTTTTTCTCCTCTCGCCTCATCTAAACCTTGTTGCTTATTTATTGTGACAGGCGGTTGTACTTTTGTGAGAGAGAGAGAGAGAAGAGAGAGAGTGTGTTTTCTATCATTATTCCTTTTGATCTTAATGTACAATCTTAAATTGCAAAAAAGCTGAGAATCGATGCAGGGAAAATATTTATATATTCCATTTTCATATGGGTAGACAACCATGGACATGGCGAATGGAAACCGATACAGATCTACACGATAGAAAAAGTGGATAAATATATTGTTAAACATGATTGTGTGGGTGTATGCTTATTTTCATTTGAATAAACATATCCTCTATTCCTAAATAGTAGAATCTCCCTCTCTCTCTCTCTCTCTCTCGGCTCCTCTCCCTTCCTCCTCCGGTGGCCTCGCCGACCAAAGCGTGGGAGGGAGAGAAGTTTGGCCCTCCTTGTATATAGTAGGCTAGGTTCGAGGTTGTGGCCTGGATTTGCCATGATGGCGACTGGCGTTATGTCATTCTGTGCAGCTTGCAATGGTCGGCAGTGTTGTTTTTATTCTTCCTTCATGGTGGAGACAAACAGGAGGTGAAGGATCTTGTGCGAACTCCATAAATAAGCATGCAGTTCCACCGAGATGATCCACCATGGTGGTTTCCATCCTCTCTTCTCGCCGCCAAGGTGATGTAAGAGGATTTGGCAGGAAATCGCAACATGGCTCGACTGCCTATTGTGTTTTCTCATCGGATCCGAGCTTCCGATGAGAATGCTGTCTTGCCCTGATCGGAAGTAGGGCCTCCAGCTTGACCTCAGCTGTCAGATCCATCATGATGATGAAGGTGTAGCAGAGGATTTGCAATGAGCTGGAAGCTATAGATAGGACCGTGAACATCAAAGATGGTGGTTATAGAGGAGCTATGGAGGCCATTGTGACATGTCGGTCTTCTCCGATGGCCCATCCTATCTTCTGGCCTAATGGCGGCCCAAGCTATTCCTCCCGGCCATGTTTCCATAGGGGAGGCAGTTCTGCTTCTGGATTGATTCCATGGCATGGTGCCATGGAGGTCTTGTCGGCCCAAGTGGTGCTGTCCCCGGCGCCGGCGAGCTTGGTTCTGGTAGGAGCCACACTCATACCCGATTGCATTCCTTTTTCAATGTAGGGGTGCTCTTTGCAAAAAACAGGATCTTATTGTCCTTTTCTATTTTCCTTGGGTCCTGGTGTAATATGTACCTTGATGATTATCTAATGGAGTTATGGGTCTCTGGGGACCCTACTACTGTTTAAAAAAACTGTAGCATCTCATTATGGAATTTTCTTACATTTTGATGATGGCATGTCATCCCTCCCACGGTTTTCTATCCCACCGCATTTTTTCTTCTAGACTTGTTCCGATTGATATTTTCAGTAATCTTTTGGACCTATTAAACAACAACATAGTGATTATTACATACTGTACTAATCAATTATTTCCAGCTTGCATGTCGACTCCTTAGTGTCATGATTTGGTCGAGCGAGAGATGGTTGACTGGCTAGAATTATAGTTTACTTGCAGGGCCGGTCATGAGAAGTTGGTGGCTGAGGGCGAACCTAGAAGCCGGGGCCCCTTAATATAAACTTCTTCGGACATTTACATAGACGGCATTTTTTCTTTCAATATGTAGCTATATAAAAGATGCACATGCTGCTTATAACAGGAAAAAAACACATAAGGCAACAATGCTTACCTCAGTCGACATCAACACATCTAGTGCCAACTTCATGTATGTTCTTTTCTATAAGTTTTTTTTTTGCTTTTTGATGAAGGATTAGACCCATGTTCCAAGCCATGTAGATAATGAGGAATGTGAGTTAAATTTCATTAATTGTGAAAATTGTTGAAGAGAGTATTCACTATATTACTTGATATCATATATAGACCCGAAACATAGATTAGTGGCCACTTTTATCCTCAAGATCTAAGTTGAAATCTTTTACGACCGTCTGAATGCACTTGACAGTGACTACAATTTTCCTGGAGGGGTATAAGTCTTAATTTCAAAATCGAGACAGTCCTACAAATATACGGTAAAAGAGAAGCGAAAGACTGGTTGGATGAATACATACTTATGAAAAACTAGATGAACTCATGGTTGCGACTCGTGGTACCGAGGATTCCGGGTCGCCGGTAGGCGGCGGCGCAACACCAGGTTGTTGCGCACATCGGCGATAATGTGTCAACGAACAAGAATTCCAGTCGCAATTGATGAAGAGTCGAAGACAAAACGAACATGCGAATGATCAGATGTGACGAGTGACGATGCTTCACATATCGCTAACAGCAATTGGGCCTAGCCCATCTACACCCGTTCGTGCCTGCTTTCCTCCTTTAATTTTCCCCCCTGCCCAATATGTTTGCTGGGCTATATTACACATACATAGCAAATCATGCCCCCCCTTGACCTCGGCCGAAGGCCGTCGTCCCTCCGACCCTACACCAGGGCTGGCCCTGTTTACTTGGCCGGCTTGTCCATGTTTTATACCAAACTTTTATATTTTTAAATTTACTTGTACAATGGACAAGCAAATATGTTGTTTAGTAGTATAATTTTCTGTTAGCTAGATGGTGTAGTTAATCACATAAATATATTGCTAAATATGAGTTATAGCCTGTTCTTGCTATACATTTCTAATGTGCTATATTGCTAAAAATATTAAAATATATATTATTCTATGCACATATATTTTGTTTGTATGTACATGTGTACCATGTATTTTAGTATCGTTGAATAATATCGTAGAAATCTCTAAAGCGTATTAATATCTTAATAGTGGTTTCCAGTGTATTATTAGCTAGGTATAAATCTTCAGAAACTTCTAGTGTAGAAATTGAACCGTGGGGAAGATGTGTCTCGCAAGTTGGGTTCAATAATAAGTTCATAACATATGCTTGCTTTGTACTCCCTCCATTCCACAATGCAGTGTTTTCTCTATCCTCGTGCTTCAACTTTGACCGTAAATTTAACTATCAAGACCGATTGCGGCAGGAGCAAAAGTTATATTAGTGAATTCGTATTCGAAAGAAGTTTTTAATTATGTAACCTTTTTTCCCGCCGTAGTCGGTCTCGTTCGTTAAATTTATGGTCAAAGTTTGACCTCGGGAAACGCGAGCGCACTATATTTTGAAATGCGGGGAGTATTTGTCAATGAAATAACATCACTTATAATAATCACCGACAAACACAAAAATGATGTCAATTCTACTCGGTGCTCTTGAAACCCATCCGATTTCCTTGTCTTCGTGGAAGCAAAATAGGCCACCACCAACGGACATTGCGCATTAGGTGTGGGAATGCTTAGAGCATCTCCAGCCTTTCGTTTCTTCAGGGGGTTTGAAATATCGCCGCCTACGGGCGAGCCGGTGCTAAAATTGGCGTGGGGGTGATTGGGTTCCTAGCCGCCGCCCCCAGGCGCCGATTTCGGCCCACTTTTGGCGCAAATTTGCCCACTTTTGGCGCAAAATTGGCCCGCTATCAGTGCAAATTGACTAATGCCGGCCCATATTCGCCGTGCTTCGGTGCAAATTCAACATAAAATATATTTTTTATCACATAGTTCATCACAGAAAATCAATAGAAATCAAATAGTTCAACAACAAATAGTTCAATACAAATTATATAGTTCAACAAATAAAAACTCATATTTCATCACACGTCGAGCTAGGCGTTGCCCTTGAGCCTCCATAGGTGCTCCACCAGATCCTGCTGCAGTTTTTGATGCACTAGTGGGTCTTGGATCTCCTGACGCATATTGAGAAAGACCATCCAGGTAGGCATGCGGCCGCCGGTATCCCGCCCTGCGCGGCCGGAAAGCTCGCCCAGG
>NC_041392.1:740741067-740761319 GCF_002162155.2 Triticum dicoccoides | reverse complement strand
GGCCAGGATCAGCAAGGCGGCGGGAGGGCGCGCGCGCGGGGAGGGCGAATCTGGACGTGCAAAGATGCGTTTTCGCCTGACAGTGGTGGCCCAGATGCTCTTTTCCCTTCTGCCGGAGCCGCGAAGTTCCCCCAGTGCGCTGGGTTCGGCCTGAGATCACCGGGCCCAAAAACGGGCCGAGCCGGCGGATTTCAATGTCTTGGGGACGCGGCTGGGTTTTTTTTTCCGGCGTCGGCGTGAAAAAAGTCGCCCTGGGGGGCCTGTTGGGGGCGCGGCTGGAGATGCTCTTAGTTTAGCCCCCCCTACAGTGTATGGAACAAGTGGTACATAGTTGTATGTGCCATGTTACCAATCTCAATGGAAGTGGATGACCATTGTGTATGAAGGGGATGAATTTACTGAGAGTTAAGGTAGAGACAGATTGCTTGCATGATAAGAGCATCAAGGATGATGTCGGTCGATCGCAGGAAGAAGAACCTCCCAATAGTGATCGTATATTTATGTACATAGAAATGCAAACTTGCTGATCGATGGATCATACATTTATGTATATAGAAGTGCAAACCTGCCGAACAAGAGATTGTTACAATCACAACTATTAGTTCTTATCTACACTGCAGATGCACTTCCTTAGGTTTGTTATAGGCTACGGTCTACGGAGACTACATACTCCTTCAATTCCAAACTATAAGTTATACTAGTATTATTCTTGTAAAAAGTCAAACACTCCTATCTTTGATGAATTTGTAGAACATGTATGGAACAAAGGGCATTTGGTCTAGTGGTATTATTCTTGCTTAGGGTGCGAGGGGTCCCTAGTTCAATTCTCAGAAAGCCCCATAATTGTTTTTTTGCTGTTTTTGTTGTTGAAAATAATAATAATTCTGCTTAGACGCCATGAAAATCAAATTCCTTTTCCAACTTGGGCATGTACATGTGTGGGGGTACAAGCGGACGGACGGCGAGGCAATACCAATTGTGATTCTTGTCATGACAAGAAAGAAACCGTGATTCTTGGCAAAAAAGAAGTATTCATTTTTCTTTTGCGAGAACATGTATTCACTTTGATGAGTGCACGTACGATAAAGATAATCGGACCATCGATCGATCACAGTGTGACTCTTGCTTGAGAGCAACTTGCACACCACACATACCGATCAGCATACGTATGTGACTGCACACAAAATTCCACCTTTCAAGAGCCCTTTTCCGCTTTTCTCCTCGATCGCAGATACCTCATCATCATTTTTTCTTGTTCGGGATTGTTTACCACATGTGTCACATGGTCGTAGCTCATCATCATCTCATCAATTCACACACCATCTTCATAAAGCACGTTGTGTGGCATCTTCATAAGCACGTCGTTTGGTAGTGATGAATCCGTCCGGGCCAATCAAGAATGACCAGCAGTGTTATTACTGACTAATGCCGAAGTGTAGTTTCTGATCTACTCTCTTCGTTTTTAAATATTTGTCTTTCTAGAGATTTCAACAAATGACTACATACACAGTAAAATGAGTGAATCTACATTTTAAAATATGTATATATATATATATATATATATATATTTATATGTGATAATCCATTTAAAATCTCTAAAAAGATATAAATATTTAGGAACGGAGGGAGTACATGTTATACAGGTCACTAATGCCTGTCGTCAACTAGGGACCCCTCACTAATGCCTAATGCATACATAGCTAATATTTAGGAAGAATGTATGAAGTCATATTTTAAAGTATAGGTTCACTCATTTTACTTCGTATGTAGTCATTTGTTGAAATATTTACAAAGACAAATATTTGGGAACAGAGGGAGTATAAGGCATATTGTTCTTTTAAAAGGTCAATCTCTGCTGCGTTGTTCTTCATATGTATAGAAAAATATAGCAAACAAAGGGCATTTGGTCTAGTGGTATGATTCTCGCTTAGGGTGCGAGAGGTCCCGAGTTCAATTCTCGGAATGCCCCAGTTTTCATCTTTTTATTTTTTACCATTTCCTTATTTTTTCTTACCATGTGTGATGTAACTAGCGAATCAAAAGTCATGAAAATCAATCTCTGTGAAGTAACATTGTACTCACAGATATATATACTCTTCTCTTCAAGGGGACGGGGCTCTTAGTACTCCTGTCCAATGCTGGTGGAATCGTCTTCTTTGCCAGAGCTTGATTAATTTGCTAGCTAGCTGCAATGCAATCTCCCACGAATCAAGGTAGGCAGGCACCGCCTGTCCAAATGTGGCTGTGATGGATCTTTCAAGCTAGCTAGCTCCCACACGAAATTCCCCCTTTCCTCATCAGAGTTTACATCAACGTCTCATGAAGTCACGTTTTCACTTCCAATAGAGTTAAAACACCAACACGATGTAGACATCTCCTGGTCTACCTCTACGAATCACAATAGATCGATACAAGTAATAGTTTTTTATTAGAAAAGGAGGATGACCCTGACTTCTGCATCTGAAGATGCATGCAGTCATTTTATTAATTATTCATAAAGAACTTATAAGGTCATACATCAATATGTCTGAAATCGTCATCTTAGCAACATCTGTTGCTACTCCTGTCCTCAGGGCCGGCCCTGGGCATAGGCAGTTAGTGCGGCCGCCTAGGGCCCGTCCCTGGCATGTTTCTTACGTACGGTATGTGCGCACTGGTTAATAAGAAGAAATTGATTCAGCAGGCCCAACCCACTCGGAGAGAGACACCTCCCTTGACGCACACACGCACCAGATTGCTAATCACCCCTAGAAAAACCAGATTGCTAATCGCTTCGTTATTTTACCTGAAAAAAAATGCTAATCGCTTCGTTCTCCGGTAAGCGCCCCAAGGGCCCCAACCTCGCTAATCGCTTCGTCTCTCGTTCTTTCCCCAAGGGCCCCAACTCCATCTCCTTCACTCCCCAGCTAATCAACCCAAGTCCCAAGGAGCTTCGGACTCCAAAGAGACAGATTAATGAACTTTTCTCCATTCTTCTACTCCCTCCTTTTCGGTTTATAAGGCTCAATTCAAAAATCTCACCAATCAAGGTAGATGATGAGTGGTGGAATATTTTTTGTAGTTTGCAAAAGCACCCAATTAATGCTCTTGTTTTCCTCAAAAAATTATGTTTACGAATGTATTAATTGCAATGCATGCATGCATATAGTGCATGCATTGGTCAGTTTTCTCTTAATACTTGCATGCAATGATTTAATGCACCTTAAAGTCTGAACATGTGATGGGGAACAACCAAATTGAGCCTTATAAAATGAAAAAACTAAAATTTTGAGATAAGCCCTATAAACCGGAAAGGAGGAAGTATCTAGTGCATGGCGACTAGGCCCAGGCCGGCGGTGGCGTCCAATTGTTTTTAGGCAGCAAGCATTTCAGGTAATTGTTGTAGCAATTGAGAACCTTGTCTAACTCTTTTCTTTTTTCTAATGGAGAGATCATTAGGCTTGTTTTCTTTCTTTTTAAGTACAGTTGCAGGCAGGAGATAGCAAATCTTCAACTCGTTTCTCTCCCAAAAAAACGTACACCCAAATAGCATGAAATTAAACACCCTAACATTAGTTCTCCCAGCACACGACCAAGGTTCAGCAATCAAGCAATTGTCTAGCGTGTAGCTGGTGCAACTATGCCTGAGAAAACACGGTGCTGACACAAAAAAGGTGCAACTCAAGATTTACGACCAACTAAATAGCAGAGATCAAACAAACAACCTAGGGAAGAGATCAACTGAATAACAATTTCAACAATTACATTGGAATTAATTATGATTTGGCTCAACGAACATGATGCATGAATACAACGACCCACATAGATGGATATAACAATTTCAAGAAATTAACTGAATGTCTCATCCTAACCACCAAAACCAAATAAAAATGAGATGAGATCGACACATGTAGTTGGCCTCCTGGCTTACATGGGAGGGAAAGGACTCGAAGCGAAACCCATATCGAAGGACTGCATCTGCATCATCATATCACTGCTAGAGAAGTTGGTGCTGGTGTAGCCACCGTAGACCAGGGTGTCGAGGTCCCCTCCGGAGCTCACCATGTCAAGTCGGCTCTCCTGCTGAGGTGGTGCCGGATATAACGGGGGAGACCCCATGTCTATGCTACCGATGGCGACACATGGAGCTGGCGACGGTGCCTGGGAATGGATTTTTTCCTTGCGTTCGGTAATGCTCTTGAGAAGCACGTCCACCTTGTATCCAACTTTGGTGAGCTCCTCGATGTTGAGGCCAACGAGGCCCGAGAGGTCGCCATGCATGGTTTTGTGAAGGAGGGACCTGATCTCGCCGTCCTCGCACTCGTGGCGGGTCTTGTCGACCTGCTCCCGGAGCTTGTCAATGCGCTTGGTGATGAAGCCCTTCTGGTTCATCACCTCCTTGCACCTCCCCAACTCTGGAATGCTTTTGAATCGATTCAAGATACCCACCGCCTTGGCCTGGGAAGGGAACATCTCTGGCGCCGCCTTGCCCTCTTCGTACACTAGTACGCAGGTCTTGGCATCGCACAGGACGGCTAGTTCGTCCGCCTTCTTCATCAGGCCCTTGAGGCGCTTCTTGAATCTTTTGCGCCGGGCCGAGTCATGGGGATGTACTGGAGGGTCACATTGCGACCCATGGCTGGCAAGAGGATAAAACCAGCGAAGGAAAGGAAAGTTGATGGTTTCGGCGAGGGAGGAGGGGTGGATTTATAGTGGAGGGATCACCGTGATTTGGTAAGAGATTATTGTGACAGGTATGAAGAAGATTGCCTTATTTAGTACTTCTGAACGCGATCGAATATCTAGCAGATCTTTGACCCGGCCTTAATTGTGCCCATCTGTAAATTTGGCGTCAATTTAAACCTACTAACTTGGACATGATAGCGCATGACCTCCCCCCCTCCCCCCCTCCCCCATATGACGGGAGCGAGACATATCATACACGTGCTAATGGTTTCCCCACGATGTGTTCGTTCGTGCTAGAACGCTTCACGACGACACGGTGGCATCCTTCTAAGCCCATCAAGCCGTGCAAATGAATTGGCCGAACACAATCCTTTCTCCTATCAGCCAGGCCCATAAAGACACTAATTTTGTACGAAACAAGTAAAAAATAAGCACAAAAACCACATGACTAGAAGGAACAAAGAAAGCTCGGAGGAAAGAAAAGAACAGACTCAAATCCTATTGCACTAACTCTCATACTGGTAAGACTACTAGAATGTCCGTGCATTGCTACGGGCTATAATGCATATAAATGAATCAGACAAATGATTAAAGTCGTCTTCAAGGTCAAGGCTCATTTCTCCCTCATACGTACTAAGTGTGTTCTGACATCAAACGAGCGTGAACAAGCTCCCAAAAATTCAATTATCTAGATAGTCCGAGCTCCCCCAAAATCCAGCCCATATGTGCGGGGAAATTATGGTTGTTCGGACCTTCCTTATCCTCAACACACAATCCCAGCACAAAATCCCTGCCGCCAAGCACATATGGTTGCACCTTGAAACATCCATAGTGAAAACGAGCACAAAAACAATTTTTTTTACTCATTTATGAAGCCTCGGACACCATATTAAAAAACAAGTGCAGTAAACAAGCGCCTCAGTGTCTTAAGTCACCAAAGCAGCGGACCTTGACGTCAATTGAGAAATGGGTCCGCCACCGGAGGGCCTAATGCTGATCAACATGGACGCTGCGATCTTCTCCGGTACTGTAAAGGCTGGATATGGTGCTGTCATGTGTTAGAATAAATCCGAGGTCACTGTCGATCATCCGAGGACCAAGCAATCACATGAACACGACACCGAGATTTGTTAACGAGGTTCACCGATATGGCTACATCTCCAGGGCTTAACTACGGGCGCTCCTCCCCGTGACACCGTTACAATACCGCACCCGGTCGCCCTGGACACCAGCACATGTCGCCGGCTTCCCCTGCGTTCCGGTGCTATTATGTTGGCATAGATTACATCGTGTGTCTAGCCCCGCTATATATGAGAGGCCTAGGATACAAGTGTCCTATTAGGACACGACTCCATATCCTATCTAAACACAATACAACTACAAGTCCAATTGTAATCTATCGACACAACTCCAACAAACTTCACCTTGGCGAATATTCTCCACCATTCTGGATTCGTCAATGCGTCAAACTTCCATGTACATTGGACTTGAGCTTATCCCGTGAGTATCGCTGCTACTCCAAAGACTCCATGTGACTCCACCTGCAACTTGTAGTCCCTCCTTTTCCTGACCACAGTCAACACTCGAGCAAAATTAAGTTCCTCTTTACTCTAGTCTGTGCTCCCAACTTCCAGAGTATCCTTCAACATCATCACACACCGATCACTGACCTGCGTGAAAGTGAACAACTCACATATTGGGTGTCACACATAAGAGTTACCTGAACTCAACATCACCGCTCCTTTCTTGACTGCCTGTCTGAAACTTGAAGGAATTTCACCATTGATTGTAGTCATACCGAGTCAAATTCGCAGTTGTCTCACCACATGTATGACCACAAGAGCCCTGGCCCGTCTCCATGTCCGTGCATACCGCACGCCTCGCCGCTATTATCGCGTCGAGCCTCCGCTATCCCGGTCGAGTCTCAAGGGTCGCGAACCCACACCACCCAACCCCCACTGCAGATACCACCGATCATCACAGACCGGTGACGAGTTTCATGCTTCCATCAGACCACTGGGCTCCAGTCCAAATTGCATGTCACTCGCTTTTCCCCTTGCCGAATAGGCTTCGATTCTATGGATCCTTACACCGTAGCCCCTCAATCCATCTCCACCTTCAACACGACTTCATGGTAGATGATCAGCCCACCCTCGCGCCCCGTCGACTTCAAGCTCACATGTGCACATCACCTTGAATCAACCCCGCGCCATAGTCTTGTCGAAGCCACACAAGCCCTCTGGGCCCGTGCCGCGTGTTTCCACGCCCAGAAAACGGTCACCATCAGCACCACACTCCTATGTCGTCGTCGCTGATCCCACCACCGTCTTCTGTACCAACCGACTTGCGTCGATCCCGTCAGACTATCTAGTCCAACCAAGCCGAACTTCTCCGACTGCATGACATGCTTGAGGCTCCCAAATCGCCTTCCGCGAATTTCCATCCATCACATGATAATTCTATCTCAACTGACCTGACCTCCCGCAACGCTTTCAAGCATCCCTGTTGTGCCAATAAATCTTTCAGCCATGTCTGCCATAACCCGAACCTAGCATCCGTTGACACCATGATTTTTATATATGTACGGCTGACCCATGAAAAATAACACTTAGCACACAATCCAATGCTACATTGCTTTTGTCTTGCCTGTGCTGTCCAATGTACTTCCGTATCACTTTGGATTTTTTCCGCTCGATCTGATCTGCATCTCGCCATGTCATACATGGACTCGGTCCACTTTTGGTCCAAACAAATCTCATATACAAGTACTCCGTTCCTCGATCTGCTCCCGATTCAGCGCTGCACCAACACCTGGTCCACAGACTTGCTAGCCCAGCGTGGGCCAGCGAACTACTCCTGATGGAATGCACAAAAAAAAAAAAGAACTACTCCTGATGGACCTCCTGCCATGGGTCGCAAGGCGCCAAATATCCACAGCACGTACGCACGGCAGCCTGACGCTCGCTTGATCGATCCGTGTGATCAACCGCTGCACGTCCCTGCCACTCCAACGAGCACGCGAGCCTTTCGCTGATCCAAAGCCTGCTCGCCGATTTCGCTACCGATTGCTTTTTTTCAATCTCGTCGAGAACCACACCGCAGCCGGGTGCATCTTAGACTTGATACTTCCTCTAAATCAACAATCCACAATCTCCGAATAACCTAGCTCATGATACCACTTGTTAGAATAAATCCGAGGCCACTGTCGATCATCCGAGGACCAAATAATCACACGAGCACGACACCGAGATTTGTTAACGAGGTTCACCGATATGGCTACATCCCCGGGGCTTGACTATGGACGCTCCTCCCCGTGACACCGTCACAATACCGCACCCGGTCGCCCTGGACACCGGCACATGTCGCCGGCTTCCCCTGTGTTCCGGTGCTATTATGTTGACATATGTTACATCGTGTGTCTAGCCCCGCTATATATGAGAGGCCTAGGATACAAGTGTCCTATTAGGACACGACTCCATATCCTATCTAAACACAATACAACTACAAGTCCAACTGTAACCTATCTCGTACACTATATTCGACACAACTCCAACATCATGCGTAATCATCTAGGGTTAATGAATGCTGCTTGTCGAGGCGTTGTTGATCATGTGCAATGACCTGAAATTGCTGAAGCAGAGGCCATCCGCCAGGCGCTTATGCTTGCCAAAAGCATAGGAGTTCAGTTTTTCCAAGTTGCTTCTGATTGCCTCTCACTTGTTAACAAGTTGCAACAGGAAGGGTTCGATAGGACTTCGACATGTGCCATTGTTCATGATATTAAGATGAGAGCCAAAAAGTATTTCACCAACCAGCTAACCAAAAAACAAGACCAGAAAATACATGAAAAAGAGAGAATCCATTCATATATCAAAAGGTTGTTATGTCTGATTAGTTGTGGTTGACTAAGATGAGATACACAAAACAAGATAAGTTGCATGCTTTGTGCGCCACAAAAGAACATAGAAAACATATACAAAAGGTTGAATGGCTTTGATAGTAAAACTGCGAGATATCCGGCAACACACACATACACTCACCTCTTTGAAAACACACACACACACATGCTGCCCATGTGAGCACTTCCAAGATATCGAGCCGTGACAACATCTCACTACTGTAGATTCGGAAGCACTGACCCCTCATCATTGATGAGCCACTAACCACGCGTCAGTGACGAGTTTTATCACTGACTAGCCTACTCAGGCGCATCAATGATAAACTTTTCGGGGCTCGGTAGAATTCTTATCATAGGCTGGTCTAAAAATGACCCACGTCTGATATTGTGGTCCAAAGACAAAAATGGACCAATATTTGTCACTGAACGACTGCTTTATTTGAAAAGTTTGAGTTCATCTAATAAATTCAAACCTTCGTGTTTTCCGTTCGTTAGTTATTGTTGTGCACTTTGGTTGTTATATCCATCGTCCACTGTATGTCTCTATTAGAAACCCACACAGCCACCAACTAGCACCGCACCCTATAGTTTTCAGTCTTCCTCCAACACATCTTCATCCTATAAGCCTCCATCAAACGTCGACGACTCCCTCACCAAGGACCCCACGACCCTCTTAAACCACAGTGCCCTCGCCATCGCCCTCTTGGCCAGCCAGTGATGGCTTGAGAATTTATGATTATTTAGTTTTCATTTGGTTTTCACTAGATTATATCGATTTCTGCTTATTTCTAATGCTAATTCTTTGAAAGAGAAGAAAATCCATTTTTCCGTTATTTGGTAGGAAATATCACACACGGAAAGAAACCAAGTGAAATTATCACAAATCAAGCTAAATGGAGCAACTTCCATATCGGAGGACACTACTTGTGATAGGCGTTGAGACTACAAAATTTGCTCTATTTTGCGAGGTTTCACTTGTGTCACATAAAACCATTTTTCGTCACGGAAAATGTACTGGCGACGTTTTCCGGCCGTCACATAAAAAATAAAATCTTGACGGTACCACTTCCTCCTTCATGCAAGATCGTATCTTAAGTGACGAACCAAAAGTTGTCACTGATGGCCATTTTCGGTGATGGCCTAGAATGTCACCTATGATAGGCTAATATGTCGCTCTTCCTTTGACATCAAAGAATGGGCTTGGTTCCCCAACACCGTTGCTCAATTGTGTTCCCTGATGGCCATTTTCGGTGATGGCCTAGAATGTCACCTATGATAGGCTAATATATCGCTCTTCCTTTGACATCAAAGAATGGGCTTGGTTCCCCAACACCGCTGCTCGATTGTGTTCCTTGTTCTGGTGCCAAAGGCAAGCTTGCGCCCAAGTACTATCGGCCATACAAGGCCATTGATAAGATTGACTGTTGCTTACCGTTTGGAACCGCCACCTCGTGCTCGCATTCATAATGTCTTTCATGTGGGTCTCCTAAAGAAGTACCATGGTCCTCCTCCGGAGAAGCCTCCAGGGCTTCCAGCCATTTTCCAAGGACGTGCACATCCGACTCCCCACAAGGCGTTGCAAGCCCACCTTGCAAGGGAATGCATCCGATCCTGATTTGGTGGGAAGGCCAAAAGGCCAATCAACATCTTAGGCCTCATGCAAAGATGTCCCAACTTTCAAAGAATGCTACCCAACTTTCCAGCTCAAGGATGCATGAGCTATTTCAGAATTGGCTAGGGATATATTCAAGTTTAGTTAGCCTAAATAAGGTAGTAAGATTTAAGATAGGAAGGTTTTTGTCCCGTAGGTCTTTTACGTTGTTGGCTTAGTTTCAAAGTTGTATTGTGCCATATATATAGCTCCCCTGGACATGGAAGAAAACAAGTATAAATTTATCCGTTCTATTTTCCTTGGTCCCAAGCCCTGGTGCTCCATCCCAGCCTCTCTTTCCAGCGATAGGTCGGCGTAGCTACCGACCGTGCCCTATGATCTCCCGCAACTATTACCTGAGATCACTTCCGTTCCTTCTATCCAAGTAGGCCCGCGACACTACATATGTAGCACAATTTCTTTCATATAGTTAACTTAGATGTCATGACCGCCATTAAATTTTGGCCACTGGGCAATCAAGAAAGAGATGTTTGATAGATTCATCATGATCACAGAAGCTACATCATCGAGATCTTGTCCAGTTACATTTTGCCAAATTGTCCTTATTGAGAATGACTTGTTTGTGGACAAACCACATGAACACTTTAATTTTTAAGGGCACTTTAACTTCCCAAATATGCACAGATCGAGGGACATAGCCAAAGTTGATAATACCCAAATACGTGGTTTTTACCGAAAACACTCCATTCTTGGTTAGTTTCCAGTGCAACTGATCTGACTGTTGAGAAAGGTTAACATCCATCAATCTTCTCACAAGATGGAACCAAGCTTCCCAACGGTTTCCGCTAAAGTCCTCCTTAATTGAATATTGAGAGGATTGGACTGTAATACTGCTACAATCGTAAGCATCTCTACGCTGAGTAATATTATAGAGAGAAGGATATTGGATAGCTAGAGGCGTCTCCCCTAGCCACGTATCCTCCCAGAATCTCGTGAAAGTACCATTACCAACGATAAATTTTTTCCTATGGAAGAAGGCTGATTTCACTCTCATCAGTCCTTTCCAAAACGGCGAATCGGTTGGTCTGACCATCACCTGGGATAAGGTTTTAGAATGAAGGTACTTATAACGCAGAATCTGGGCCCATGTGGCATGGGTCTCTATAGATAGCTTGTACAACCACTTGCTGAGAAGGCATCTATTCTTCACCTCTAAATTTTCAATGCCAAGACCACCTCGGTCTTTTGGCCTACAAATAATATCCCATTTGGCGAGTCTGTATTTCGTTTTAACTCATCACTCTGCCAGAAAAAACGTGATAGATAGAAGTCCAGTCTTTTCTGTACCCCTACTGGTACCTCGAAGAAGGACAAGAGAAACATTGGCATACTCGTGAGCACCGAATTGATGAGAATTAGTCGGCCTTCATATGACATAATTTTGCCCTTCCAGCAACCTAGTTTCTTTTTAAATGGATCTTCAATGCACTTTCATTCTTTGTTAGAGAGCTTGCAATGGTGAATCGGTATGACCAAATATGTAAAAGGCAACGAACCCAACCCACATCCAAATAGTTGTTTGTAAGCTTCTTGTTCGTCTTTAGCTCTCCCAAAGCAGAACAATTCATTTTTATGGAAGTTAATCTTTAACCCCGAAAACTGCTCGAATAAGCATAACACAAGCTTCATATTTCTTGCTTTTGCCAGATCATGTTCCATGAAGATGATAGTATCATCGGCGTACTGTAGAATGGACACTCCACCATCCACTAGATGCGGGACGAGACCACCTACTTGGCCATTTTCTTTAGCTCTTCCTGTCAGAATTGTCAACATGTCCACTACTATGTTGAACAAGTAGGTGACATCGGGTCTCCCTGTCTTAGACCCTTTTGTGTCTGGAAATAATGACATATGTCATCATTCACTTTGATTCTGACACTGCCTTTTTGCGTGAAAGAATCTACCTGCTTTCTTCAGGACTAATCGAATCCTTTCATTCGCAAGGCCTGCTGAAGAAATGGTCACTTAACCTTATCGTATGCTTTCTCAAAATCCACCTTAAAAACCACCCCATCTAGTTTTTTTTGTGTGGATTTCATGGAGCGTTTCCTGTAGGACCACAACCCCTTCAAGGATGTTTCTGTCCGGCATGAAGGCTGTTTGAGATGGCTGCACCACACTGTGTGCAATCTGCGTCGACCTGTTAGTCCACACCTTGGTGAAGATTTGAAAGCTGACATCAAAAAGACATATCGGTCGGAACTGCTCAATCCGCACCGCCTCTGCCTTCTTTGGGAGCAAAGTTATCGTTCCGAAATTTAAGTGAAACAACTGCAAATGCCAGAAAAAAAATCATGAAACATTGGAAGCAAATCATCCTTAATAATAAGCCAACACCTTTTATAAAACTCACACGGAAAGCCATCCGGCCGAGGAGCTTTATTATTCTTCATATGTGAAATCACCTCAAACACCTCTTTCTCCGAAAACGGGGCGGTCAAGATTTCATTCTTATCCGTCGCAAGTTGAGGGATATCCTCAACCCTTGACTCGTCTAAGGACACAAAACTATCCTCGGGAGCCCCAAACAACTGCTTGTAATAATTGGTGATGTATAATTTTAGGTTCTCCTGTCCCAAGATCGTCCCCTCATCTTGCTCGAGCTGAATTTTTTTCTTCTTTCGATGCTTGCCATTCGCAATCATATGAAAGAATTGCGTGTTAGCGTCCCCTTGGAGGACTTTTCGCACTTTAGCTCTTAGCGCCCACTTCAATTCTTCCTCTCGAAGCAATTCTTTCATTCTCAGTTCCGCCTCCACTTTAGTCTCCAGCTCTCTAATATCTAAAATGGAGGACTCGGCTTTTAAATCTAAGGCATTTATAAGGTTAAGGAGCCTTTACTTTTCAACCTTATAAACACCACTCAAATGTTTGGCCCAATCGCGTAGGAACTGTCCTAAGTGTCTAATCTTATTCTGTCATCTTTCTATGTTTGATCTCCCTCCTGAATCCTTTGCCCACTCCCGTGCTATCAGATCCAAGAAACCTTCTCTCTCAAACCATGCTAATTCAAAAGAGAAGATGTTTTTATTTCCCACACGAGTTGCCTCCCCAGACTCAACAAGCAGTGGGGTATGATTAAAGATCGCTCGCGACAACACATAGACCGTCACCAAAGGAAACTTCCGCTCCCATTCCACACTGGTGAGAACACGGTCCAACTTCTCATACGTTGGATTTGGTAATGTGTTGGCCCAAGTGAATTTTCTACCAGAAAGCTCGATCTCCCTGAGATCCAGACTTTCAATGATTGTGTTAAACATAAACAACCAGCTGCCGTCAAAGTTATCATTGTTCTTTTCTTCCCGTCTTCTTATAATGTTAAAATCACCCCCAACCAGTATTGAGAACCGTTCATCTCCGCAAATACGAACTAGGTCAGCCGGAAAATCTGGTTTTAGCTCATGCTGCGCGGCTCCATACACTGCCACTAGTGCCCATTGGAAACCATCAACCTTTGATCTGAATCGAACCTTAACCGCAAATTCTCCCATGACAACGTTCCGAACCTCCAACATTTCACACTTCACCCCAAGTAAAATCCCATTGGATCTTCCTCTTGGGGGTAAGCAATGCCAATCAAAATCAACTCCTACCGGTAAGGTGCCAAAAAACTAAGAGGTAAAATTGTCTCTACCGGTTTCAGAGAGGGCAATGAAATCTAACTTGTGTTCTATAGATGCATCTGCCAGAAATCTTCTTTTAGCCAAGTCTGTCAGACCTCTGCTATTCCAAAAGATTCCTTTCATTTTTCATCATGGAATTTTTTAGCAGTCCGGATCCGAGCACTTTTGTGCACAACCGAGGCCGGATAAATCTTCCGGTTCCACTTGCGCTTAGGCTTGTTTTGCTCATCAACTCGGTCCATACAACCAAGCTCAGTGAGCTTACATGCCTCTGGATCGACGTGAGTTGAACCCCTCTGAGAAACAAAACTCTCGTCTTCCTTTGACTCAGAGGGAGAGGGCGCAAGATCCTTACAAAAACTATCAAGAACCCTAACACCCAATGCATCTATTTCCGAGTCATTTAATGGTTTAACAACCACTTAGTTTCGAATCATCTCTATAGCTCGTTCCGCCTCAAGATCAAGTAGGTCATTAACAGATTTAGCAATTTCTTTTTCATTACTACCTAGTGAAACTCCCAACCGATTTACATTATTCATAATATCGTCCTTGGAAAAATGCAAAATGGAATTGGAAGTATTGACTGACATACATGTAGTGACCTCAATGTCACGAAGCTTGGCCGCTTGCATGGCGCGCCCCAGCTGCAGGTCATCAACGTCAGGCTGATCGTGGAGACGGTTGCTCATCCGTCGAACTTCATACATGGGATTCGAGATCCCTCCGAAGGCGATGATCTCGTCCTGCGTAGGCCCACTCGGGGTAAAGCCTCCTACCCGACCCCCAACTGGACCTAACTCCACCGAGCCAGTCAGGCTATGGTCGCCTGCCATCAGCCCTACCGGAGAAGCCGCACCCGCCTCCACGGGCGCGTGTGCCGGAGACCCCCTCAGGGTCAAGCGCGGGCTGCAATCGGGAGTCCTCGGCTGATGCACACCCACGTCAGACGAAAGGCCTCCAGGTGAGGCCGCCCTCCTTGCCGAAGCCCTCCCCACCGATGGCTCCTCGAGGGTAGGCACCATCATAGGGCTACGCGGGCTGGTGGGGCTGGACAAGGCCGCCTACCTAGTATCCCCCACCACACCCCACACAGAAGCTGACGAGACGAAGAAGGCAAGGCATGAGGGGTCACCACCTCCCGCCCCCTTGGCCAAAGATGGCGCGACTGGCGAGGCCAACGGAGATAACGACGGTGGCAGCTCCTGTTCCACCCGGTCGTCAAGGTCAGCCCTGTGACTCCACAACCGGCTGGGGGCCGACGCAGCACCGAAGGAGCCGAACCTGAGGGAGTTCATCGGGATCGCTGGGGGCGCCTCCCCCTTTCCTCCGGAACCCCCAGTCGACTGGGCCGGCCGGGCCAAGGTCTTTGTTAGACCCACCGTGGGCCGAGCCATCCGCGTCCGAGCCACGCAAACCCTTACCATCGCCCCCCTCGGTCGTGTCCCTATCCTAGGTCCCATCCTTCAGCTCTAACAACGGTGGACTCTCAATCTCTATCTCTATCTCTATCTTTGTTAGAGCTTAGTTTACCAGCTGCAATCTACAGCTTCCTTTTGCAGTAGCGACGCTTGCATGAGAGCAACGTGTACACCACACGTACCCACATACGCATATGTGACTGGGATCGGTCTCTCAAGATAGCTAGCCCCCACACAAAATTCCCCTTTTTCAATAGCCTTTTTTCCCATCATGGCATCATCTATACATACCTCATCACCGTCTCATCGATCCAAACTTTCACTTTCGACAGAGTTAAACATCGGTCTGAAAAGAAACAACCACACGATCTTATCTTCATAAGCTCGTCATCATTCCGGCTACTATCTACTCCAGAATGACCAGCTAGCGATATTATTGATGTCTAGTGCCAAAGCATATATAGTTTCTGAATCTAGTTACTATCTACTCCATCTGTTCCAAACTCTCCTACTTTTGTTCGTGTTTATAGAAAAATGTAGCCAACATAGGGCATTTGGTCTAGTGGTATGATTCTCGCTTAGGGTGCGAGAGGTCCCGAGTTCAATTCTCGGAATGCCCCCTTTTTCTCTTCTCTTTATTTTTTTTACCATTTCCTTAATTTTTCTTACCATATGTTACATGTATAGTGAAATTTTGTGATGTAGCTACCGAATCAGATGACATGAACATCAATATCCGTCAAGCAGCAATGCATTCGGACATATATATACCCTTCTCTACAAGGAGACGAGGCTTTTGTCCTGTCCAATGCTGCTGGAATGTCTTCTTTGCTAGAGCTTGATTAATTTCCTACAGTAGCTAGCTGCAATGCAATCTCCCACGAGCAGGCGCCCCTGTCGATGCACATAGAATCAAGCCAGTTTCGTTTTGCACTACTCATGAGTATACACCACACATACCCGACGTACAAATGTGGCTGTCATGGATCTTTCAAGCTAGCTAGCTCCCACACGAAATTCCTCTTTTCCCCATCAGAGTTTACATCGTCGTCTCATCAAGTCACATTCTCATTTCCAACAGAGTTAAAACACCAACACGATGTAGACATCTCGTGGTCTACCTCTACGAATCACAATAGATCGATACAAGCAGTATTCTTTTTTTTTTTTAGAAAAAAGGATGACCTCTGCATCTTCAGATGCATGCAACCATTTTATTAATTATTCACAAAGATCTTATAGGGTAATACATCAATATGCTTGAAACCGTCATCTTGACAAGATCTATTGCTAATTCTAACCTCCTGATGAAGGGGTGTAGAAAGTCTGAGCCGAATACCCAGACCTCTCACCAAAGGCTAACATCTAAAGCCGGAGGCCCCAGCCAAGCCACAAACCAGGTCTGGGTGCAAACCGGTCCGACGCACAGGTCATCGCCGCCGTCTTTCACCGATCCATCTTCAGAGCAGGTACTGACGCAACAACCTTGTCAGGCCTGCCGTCGATGCCCCCACCGCGCCAGGCAACGCCTCCTCCCTGCGCACGTCCATCATCACACATCTATCGCCGAGACCCTGCCATACCACGCCGCCGAGACTCCACGTTGTCGATGTGTCACTTGGAATGCCGCTCCACCGCTGGAACCGTCCACTGGTCCCTCAAGTCCAATGCACACCGCCAAGAATGACGCCCCTAAGGAGAGAACGACACAGGTGCGCTGCCGCCATCCGATTGACTGATCGGCTTTCCCCCCGAAATAGCGGAAGGAGATGAGACCTTCACCACGATGATGCCTTCAAGAAGGAAAGGACGCGGAGGGCGTCACCATCACCGGCTCCGGCCACCGGCTAGAGACCAGGTTTTCACCCGGATTTGTCCCATGGGCATCCAACCGACAACATGTGCACCATTCAGACCGTCTTCAAAGCCCCAGATCTGGCCACCCAGATCCGGCGACCATCCGCAACAACACTGCCACCGTGGGAGCCCTGACACATCGGCCACTGCCTGCGTGTGCCACCACTGAAGCCTGGGAGGAGGGTTGCCACCACACGTCGCCAAACTGTAAGAGCCGCCGAGAGGAATCCGGCGCGCTCATCACCGTCGCTAATCCGATCCAATCTGGAGCAAAAGTCACTAGCTTGCCGACACAGATCCACCTTGGACAGGGACACCGCCACGCCATGCCGCCGCGAGAGGCCTGGGCTTCACCTGCCACCACCTTCCAGGGTCGCCGCCCCGGGTCGCCACCGCCACGAAGTCTTCCACACCGCCGCATCACCCACGCTGGCGAGCTGCCGCGCCGCGGCACCCTGTGCCGCGCCCAGGCCCGAGGAGGCCAGCCCGCGCTGCCCCATCGTGTGAGGGGAAGAAGACGCCCCGCCGCCGCCAGTCAGGCTTCGCCCGGTCAGGCCCTTGGGCGGCGACGAGGGAGGTGAGGCTGGAGGAGGCGACTGGTGGCGCCGATCGATGGCCTCTCCCCATCTCCTCACGGGGGCGGCGGGGGAGGGGGAGGCAGGAGGAGGCGACCGGCAGCGCTGATCGATGGCCCCTCCCCGTCTCCTCGCGGGGGCGGCGCGGGAGGGCAGGCTGTACATTTTAATATGCACCTATACAAAGAAAAAAGGGCACCAAATAAACTTATATAGTACCGATTGAGTGAGTCTATCACATTTGACGTTGAGTTTGTTGGTTCAAGCTCGACTTTCCACCTCAATATGCAACTATGTACCGCCCAATTTTTATTTTATTTTGAGGAACCGTAAGGGCCGGTTTCTGAAAAGTGTCGGAAATTGTGGCCCTATTAGCAACATAAAATGTGCCTGGGCACGCTGTCAATGTAGATCGTCTCTTCGCACAGGTCACTGGTTCAAATTCTGTTATGTACCTATTTTTCGCTTTTTTAAACCAGGAAGGGCCCATATTAGAGAGAGAGAGAGAGAGAGAGAGAGAGAGAGCAAAAACACAAGGTGTGCCGGATTCGATAACAAAACCATGACACACATATGAAGGATCGATAACACCACACCATGGGATGCTACAAGTTAGAAGTAACTGTTAATTGACCCTTTTTAAGTTCAAATTTAGGCAAACTTTTTCTCAGGAAGCAGTGGAAATCCGGTAACCGGTCTGTTAAGGAAATCTTGAGAGAAAAATAACCTTATTCACACCACAACACATCATGGAAATAGCTCACAATCTCAAACTTAGATGTTGGAGGTCAAGTAAGTGGGACGATGAGGATTGATGGGAAGGAGAGGTGCAGAGAAACTCCTAGCCATAGGCGCTCCGAGAGCCTCGGGGAAGCCACGGGATGGTGCCGACAACAAATTAAGATTTGGGCTACCACCATCATGAAGGCGAGCGAGGCCACCATGTCTCCTTGTCTCCTTGGATCGGCCACGATGTCCTGTTGACGAGCAAATGTTGTCCTCTTGTGGGTCTGAAGAATGAAGGACGGTCTGAAGAACACAGAACATGACTCCAATTAAGAGAGCACATAAGGAGAGGACGGTCTGACTAAGGAGAGCACAATGTAGAGCATCGCTATTTCTGATATTTGCGTGTGGCGGGCTGTCACCATGTAATTAAGTCACAAAAGATAATTAATTTTTATCCAAGCAAATATTAATCATCCATCACATCTAGCTGGCCCTAGGAAAATGAATCTTCAACTCGTTTCTATCCAAAAAAATGTACACCAAAAATAGAATGAAATTAAAGGCCCCAACATTAGATTTCCCAACACACGACCAAGGTTCAGCAATCAAGAAATTGTCTAGCACGTAGCTGGAGCAAGTATGCCTAAGAAAACACGGTGCTGGCACAAAAAAGGTGCAACTCAAGATTTACGACCAACAAAACAGCAGAGATCAAACAAACAACCTAGGGAAGAGATCAACGGAATAACAATTTCAACAATTACATTGGAATTAATTATGATTTGGCTCAAAGAACATGATGCATGAATACAACAACGCACATATATGGATATAATAATTTCAAGAAATTAACTGAATGTCTCATCCTAACCACCAAAACCAAATAAAAATGAGATGAGATCGGCACATGTAGCTGGCCTCCTGGCTTACATGGGAGGGAAAGGACTTGAACCGAAACCCATATCAAAGGAATGCATTTGCATCATCATATCACTGCTAGAGAAGTTGGTGTTGGCGTAGCCACCGTAGACCAGAGTGTCGAGGTCCCCTCCGGAGCTCACCATGTCAAGCTGGCTCTCCTGCTGAGGTGGTGCCATATACAACGCGGGAGACCCCATGTATATGCTGCCGGTGGTGACACATGGAGCTGGCGGCGGCGCCTGGGAATGGATTTTTGCCATGCGTTCCATAATGCTCTTGAGAAGCACGTCCACCTTGTAGCCAACTTTGATGAGCTCCTCGATGTTGAGGCCAACGAGGCCCGAGAGGTCGCCATGCATGGTTTTGTGAAGGAGGGACCTGATCTCGCCATCCTCGCACTCGCGGCGGGTCTTGTCGACCTGGTCCCCAAGCTTGTCGATGCGCTTGGTGATGAAGCCCTTCTGGTTCATCACCTCCTTGCACCGCCCCAGCTCCGGTGTGATTTTGAATTGATTCAGGATACCCACCGCCTCGGCCTTGGAAGGGAACACCTCCGGCACCACCTTGCCCTCGTCGTACACCAGTACGCAGGTCTTGGCATCGCACAGGACGGCTAGTTCGTCCGCCTTCTTCATCAGGCCCTTGAGGCGCTTCTTAAATCTATTGCGCCTGGTTGAGTCATGGGGGATATACTGGAGGGTCACATTGCGAGCCATTGCTAGCAAGAGGATAAAACCAGCGAAGGAAAAGAAATTTGATGGTTTCGGTGAGGGAGGAGGGGTGGATTTATAGTGGAGGGATCGCCATGATTTGGTAAGAGATTATTGTGACAGGTACGAAGAAGATTGCCTTATTTAGTACTTGTGAACGCGATTGAATATCTAG
>NC_041392.1:740737290-740740871 GCF_002162155.2 Triticum dicoccoides | reverse complement strand
CCATATGACGGGATACGAGACATATCATACACGTGTTAATGGTTTCCCCGTGATGTGTCCATTTCGTGCGGGAATGCTTCACGTCACGACACAATGGCATCCTTCTAAGCCCGTCAAGCCTTGCAAATGAATTGGCCGAACACAAGCCTTGCTCCTATCGGTCAGGCCCATAAAGACACTAAGTTTGTACGAAGCAAGTAAAAATAAGCACACAAAAACCACATCGCTGGAAGGAACAAAAAAAGCTCGGAGAAAAAAAATAAAAAAAGAACAGACTCAAATCCCATTGCACTAACTCTCATACTACTAAGACTAGTAGAACGTCCGCATGTTGCTACTGGCTATAATCCATATAAATAAATTAGACAAATGATTAAAGTCGTCTTCAAGGTCGAAGCTCATTTCTCCCTCATATGTACTAACGTGTTCTAACATCAAATGAGCGGGAGCAGGCTCCAAAAAATTCAACTATCTAGACAGTCCGAGCTCCCCCAAATCTAGCCCGTGTGTGCGGGGAAATTATGGTTGTTCGGACTATCCTTATCTTCAACACACAATCCCAGCACGAAATCCCTACCGCCAAGCACAAACGGTTACAGCTTGAAACATCCATAGTAAAAACGAGCACAAAAACATTTTTTTACTCACTTATGAAGCTTCAAACATCATATTAAAAAAGAAGTGCAGTAAAACAAGCGCCTCAGTCTCTTAAGTGACCAAAGCAGCGGACCTTGATGTCAATTGAGAAATGGGTCTGCCACCGAAGGGCCTAAGGCTGGTTGTAATGGGGAGTATCATATACTAGTATCATGCATATGCTACTAGTGTATGATACTACTTCCGTAATGCATAGTATCATAAATTAGTATCTTGAGTTGCCTTATTAATTGCCATGCATGACAATGCATGATACAAAGTAGTACAACATTTAATATGATACGGTATCATGATATGATACCACATCTTCTCTTTTTTATTTAATTGTGTGCCACATCATCCAAATAGTCTAGTTGGCATGCATGATACCGCTTATGATACTCCCATTACGACCAGCCTAATGATGATCAACGTGGACACTGCGATCTTCTCTCGTACTGGAAAGGCTGGATATGGTTATGTCATGCCTAATTATCTAGGGGTAACGCATGCTGCTTGTCAAGGCATTGTTGATCATGTACAATGTCATGAAATTGCTGAAGCAGAGGCCATCCGCCAGGCGCTTATGCTTGCTGAAAGCATAGGAGTTCAGTTTTTCCAAGTTGCTTCTGATTGCCTCTCACTAGTTAACAAGTTGCAACAGCAAGGATTTGATAGGACTTCGACAGGTGCCATTGTTCATTATATTAAGATGAGAGCCAAAAAGTCTTTCACCAACCGGCTAACCAAAAAACGAGACTAGAAAATACTCATCTATCAAAAGCAAAGAATCCATTCATCTATCAAAAGGTTGCTATGTTTGATTAGTTGTGGTTGACTAAGATGAGATACACAAAACAAGATAAGTTGCCATGCTTTGTGCGCCACAAAAGAACATAGAAAACATATACAAAACGTTGAATGGCTTTGATAGTAAAACTGCGAGGTATCCGGCAACACACACATACACTCACCTCTTTGAAAACACACACATGCACATGCTGCCCATGTGAGCACTTCCAAAATATCAAGCCGTGACAACATCTCACTAATGTAGATTCGGAAGCACTGACCCCTCATCATTGATGAACCACTAACCACGTGTCAGTGATGAGTTTATCACCAACCGGCCTACTCAGGCGCAGGCGCATCAATGATAAAAATTTTTGGGGCTCGGTAGAATTCTTATCACAGGCTGGTCTAAAAATGACCAATGTGTGATATTGTGGTCCAAAGACAAAAATGGACCAATATTTGCCACTGAACGACTGCTTTATTTGACCCGTTTGAGTTCATCTAATAAATTTGAACCTTTGTGTTTCCCGTCCGTGTTGTTGTGTACTTTAGTTGTTATATCCATCGTCCACTGTATGTCTCTATTAGAAACCCTCACAGCCGCCAGCTCTAGCACCGCACCCTATAGTTTTCAGTCTTCCTCCAACACATCTTCATCCTATAAGCCTCCATCAAACATCGACGAGTCCCTCACCAACGACTCCACGACCCTATTCAACCACAGTGCCCTCGCCCTCGCCCTCTTGGCAAGCCAGTGATGGCTCGAAAATTTATGATTATTTAGTTTTCATTAGGTTTTCACCAGATTATATCGCTTTCCGCTTATTTCTAACGCTAATTCTTGGAAAGAGAAGAAAGTCTGTTTTTCATTACTTGACAGGAAATATCACACACGGAAGGAAACCAAGTAAAATTATTGCAAATCAAGCCAAATGAAGCAACTTCCATATTGGAGGATGCTACTTGTGATAGGCGTTGGCACTACAAAATTGGCAATATTTTGCGACGTTTCACTTGTGTCACGTAAAACAGTTTTTCGTCACAGAAAATGTACTGACAACGATTTCCAGTTGTCACCCCCACCGTCACTGAAGCGTCGTCATAAAAAATTAAAATCTTGACGGTACCACTTCTCCGTCATGCAAGATCGTATCTTAAGTGACGAACCAAGTGACGGCCCAGAATGTCACCTATGATAGGCTAATTTGTCGCTCTTCCTTTGACATCGAAGAATGGGCTTGGTTCCCCAACACCGCCGCTCAATTGTGTTCCTTGTTCTGGTGCCAAAGGCAAGCTTGCGCCCAAGTACTATTGGCCATACAAGGTCATTGATAAGATTGACTCTGTCGCTTACCGTTTGAAACTGCCACCCGGTGCTCTCATTCATAATGTATTTCATGTGGGTCTCCTAAAGAAGTACCATGGTCCTCCTCCGGAGACGCCTCCAGAGCTTCCATCCATTTTCCAAGGACGTGCACATCCGACTCCTCACAAGGCGTTGCGAGCCCACCTTGCCAAGGGAATGCATCCGATCCTAATTTGGTGGGAAGGCCAAAAGGCCAATCAACATCTTAGGCCTCATGCAAAGATGTCCCAACTTTCAAAAGCCAAATCATAACTAGATGGCTAGGGATGTATTGAAGTTTAGTTAGTCTAAATAAGTTAGTAAGATTTAAGATAAGAAGGTTTTTGTCCCGTAGGTCTTTTACATGTAGGCCTGCGACACTACATGTAGCATAATTTCTTTCATATAGCTAGCTTAGATGTCATGAAAATCCTGCCGGCAATCTAGAATCCTTGAAAGAAAAGTCTTGAGAGAGGGGAGGGTTGATGATGACATGTGGGCCCTGCTTCCAACTAAATGGTCAACCAAACAGAGTTGACCTTGTGATGTTGTATGGTCGTATGGACCTGACGGGAGGGCCAGGCCTGTCATAATCAGGGTCAATTCTAGGCTAACCGGTAACTAGTGCGAAGTGATAGTTTTCTTTTTGGCAAAAAAATAGACTCTATGGTGCGTTTGTTTGCAAAGTATTTTTGCAGTTTTTCGAAAATACCATGGTTTCTAAAAAAAAACTTTGGTATTATATACTTTGAGTTGTTTGTATGAAACAAAAACAGAAGTTTCGTAAACTGTAGTATGCCAGAAA
>NC_041392.1:740733180-740736810 GCF_002162155.2 Triticum dicoccoides | reverse complement strand
CAAAATTTTGTGTTAAGCCCCAACTCGTCAAAGCCCACGGTTAATCCTGGTGCTTATAAGGACCCCCTAGGCCTGCGTGGGAAGTATTTTTCCATGGGCTGGCACATGTCTCTAGGTACTGTAGCACTTTTGCACACGTCTCTATGAGCATAATTTTTTTTTGCGGGAAAGAAATTTCATTACTCAATCAAGATGTCCTTACAATCATCAGCAACTACCTCCAACAATGAGGCCGGACCCGCCCCTAACCAGGTCATGGTCCTACTTTCATCTCTAGCAAAAACAACTAAGGAATGACTAGCTTTATTCTGGGATCTAGAAATATGAACAATGCAACTCTGTCTAAGACCCATCATGTATTTAATCTCCTGCACAATAGGAGCATACACAGAGCGATCGACGTCCGCACATGTAATCATGGTCACTGCTTCCATAGAATCCATCTCCACAACAATCGGGAGATCACTTCGTTGAATAGCCAAGGAAAAACCCTCCATGCATGCACATAGCTCCGCTTCCAATGCATCCCCGCATGAAAACAGCCCCCTGCAAGCTGAAAAATTAATGGCCCCCCGATGATCCCTCAAAATCATTCCAGCTCCGGCTACTTCAGAGGAGATAAAAGAACCATCCGTATTAAGTTTGTTCCATCCCATGTCCGGAGGCCTCCATCTTCTCTCTACAGGCTCATTAGTAGACTTCACATCGGGTCTTTCATAGATGATACTAGTTTTACCTTTTGCCGGATCTCCCTGGGGATTTAGCTTGATGCCAACTAGGGAGTCAACATAACTTCGAAGAAATCTCATCGAGGCCTCCATGGGGGGTGCAGGCTTACCATGAACTATTTCATTTCTAACAAACCATGATCACCAGAAAATCTCATAATCATCATCCGGCTAATCTCATTCAGGGGGACCAAAACATGAAGCAACCACTCTTTTCCATTATTTGTCATCCCATCCAGCGCCGGAATTGCCCACACTTCAGACATAGCTAGGTAAAGATCTCGTCCAAATTGCCCACACTTCACGAAAGGATGATAGTTATCTTCCTCCTCCATCCCACATACCGGGCAATAGCTCATAGTTTCAAGGCCAATTTTGTGCTTTCTCTGCCAGGTCGGGAGTGAGTTAGTGGCGAGCCTCCATGCAAAATTTCGAACCGAGGGAGGAGCCCAGCTCTTCCAAATAAAGCTCCAGCATTTCCTCTGTCCTAACGGAACTGAGCTTGTATATATAAGAAAAATAAGAATTCACTTGGACTATTGAAAAATATCAGGCCAGAAGAACCTTCACAAACTTGTTTCGCAGACTGTAAAACTTCTGTACAAATTATACAACATATTCATTGATGTTTGTGAGAATCTGTACTGATGTCATGTCGCAAACAATAATTTTCTAACAGTTTTGTTTTGTTTTGTGTTGCCTGCATGATTAGTAGGACATCAACCTATATAGGAAAAAGACAACAATATTTTTTTACTATTTATGATGTAAGCATCAAGTAGGCTTATTTTAGCAATGTAGGGCTTCTAACCTTCACTAAACTATTGGCGCCATTCATATTAGTTTGCCATGTCGCATAAACTGTTCCCGTCATGCACATATCTCGAAAAGTGGTGTCCGAAGATCAATGGCGTGGAGCGTAGGTTCGGATGAACCATGGCTCCATACAACATTCTCCGTAATTGAAAAAGAGGTACGGATCTCTTTTTTCTAAACAGAAGCGGGGGAGATCTTTGAAGAGAGCGCAGTTGACCTTCCTGTCTACGTGGAGAGAAGATCAGATGCATGCTTTTATGGACTCGTTGGTGCCCACTTACTTTCCAGCAAGTAGCGCATGCCTCAAGCGAAGATTGATCATGGAGTAGATCGATTCGTCGGTACGCAGCAGGCTAGCTAGCTAACCGATTGATTATAAGCGGTGCACATACACGCACAAGGAGTTTTGCCCCGGCTGGGTTGCACTCGTAAGCAGCAGGCAGAGTACACTCAATAAGAATCCAGGTGGGAAGTTAGGAATTTGACCAAACAAAAGGTGCTACAGTATGTGAAGTGCACATATAAGTGATAAGTCAGTCTCCTACATAGGTGCGGGCTCGCTGACCTTCTGCATGGCGGCTGCATGCATCAGGCATCTGTTAGCCCAGTTAGTTACATATGTTATCCAGCCTTACAATCCGTTAAAAATATAGTACTCCCTCCGTAAACTAATATAAGAGTGTTTAGATCACTATTTTAGTGATCTAAAAGCTCTTATATTAGTTTACAGAGGGAGTACTGTATAAGAACATCAGCCAAACACCTCGGTAGTTTTGGTAAAACTGAGAAAAACCATGGTTTAAAGAAATTGTAGTATTCCTTGCCCACGCATCAAAACACTCTGGTTATCAATTACCACGATTTTCTAAAAACTGTGTTGCCAAACTAAGTTAGATTTTTGTAACCTGGTTCTTTTTGTAGAATCCTAACTTCAATTGTGATTGTTTTCCGCTATTTACTCCAATGCATTCAGAGAGACATTACTAGTTAGAGCCTTTTTCCTTTTTTCACAATCCTTGTGCTCCTGTCCAATGATGGTGGAATCGTCTTCTTTGTTAGAGCTTAGTTTCTCCCACGAACACAGAATCAATCTACAGCTTCTTTTTGCAGCAGCGACGCTTGAGTGAGAGCAACGTGTACACCACACGTACCCACATATACACATATGTGACTGGGATCGGCCTCTCAAGATAGCTAGCTCCCACACAAAATTGCCCTTTACAATAGCCTTTTTCCCATCATCTATACATACCTCATCACCGTCTCATCGATACACACTTTCACTTACAACAAGTTAAACATCGGTCTGATAAGAAACGATGGACAGTACGTGTGTCCCCGCAAAAAAAGAAAAAAGAAACGATCGACCGTGTGGCAGTATGTAATTTATCTGGCCAGCTAGCGATATAATTAATGTCTAGTGCCAAAGCATATATAGTTTCTGAATCTAGCTACTATCTACTTCCTCTGTTCCAAACTACAACGCGTATTGTTCTTTTTAAAAGTAAACCTGTACTCTGTTGTTATGGTAATTTATAGAAAATTCGAACATCCAAGGGCATTTGGTCTAGTGGTATGATTCTCGCTTAGGGTGCGAGAGGTCCCGAGTTCAATTCTCGGAATGCCCCTCTTTATTTTTTCTCTTTATTCTTTTTTTACCATTTTTACATGTATAGCAGAATTTCTTTTTTCTTTCTTTTTACCGTTTTTACAGGTATAGCAGGATTTCTTTCATGTAGCTAGCGAATTAGATATCATCAAAAATCAATCTGTGACAAGTAGCATTGCATTCACGGATATATACTACTCCCTCCATCCCAAAATAAGTATCTTGATTTTAATACAACTTTATACTAAAATTAATATAAAATTGAGACACTTATTTTGAAATGGATGGAGTATTCCGTATTCTTTTGTCACGGAGTCCAATGACGGAATCGCCTTCGTCGTTGGAGCTTAGTTTACCCGCTGCAATCTCCCACGAAAAAACACAGGCGGCTTGGCTGCATGCCTCAATTGTAAATAGTTCATCATCGTCTCATCAAGTCACACTTTGACTTCAGCCAGGGTTAAGACAGATGTTTTT
>NC_041392.1:740731382-740732947 GCF_002162155.2 Triticum dicoccoides | reverse complement strand
AAAAAAAAAACATCTGTCTGATAAATAAACGACCACGCGATCTATCTTCATAAGCACGTCGCCCATCCATCGGGACTCGATCGTGTGGCAGTAATTAATCCGTCCAGCAACACAGAATGACCAACAATATTATTAATGTCTCGTGCCAAAGCATATATAGTTTCTGAACTTATCTAGCTGTTTGAACAGGTGTATGCAGCTACTACTTTCAGGCAACCTGGAAAAATAGGGTAAATGCCATACGAATCACTCGGAAAATATCTAGTGCTCCCAACCTTAAGATACTCCCAGTGCTAGAATGTCAACAAACATTTTTAGATTTTTCAAACAATTCCGAAAAAAAATGAGAATGTTCACAAGGAACGTCATTACATCCCTTAAAAATTTCAGGTCCAAAATTGAAATGTACATTGAGAAACAAAAAAGAGAAATCCAGATCTGAATAAGCTGTTAATTTAAATAAGCTTATAAAGGTGACAATTGAGTCTATCATCATTTGGCAGTTCCAGTTGGTTCAAGCTCAGCTTTCCACCTCAATTAGTTCTCTTCAATTTTCAACTGTTATGTACTCTAGCTGTATTACTATGTACACGTGCATACAGATGGGACCCCAGCACAATGTATGCAGGACAAAAATACGATCTGGAAATTATCTCAAGCACACACATTCCTTGTATGTCAAAGCAAACAAAGTTAGAACGTGCCCGTATCTAAAAAAACATAAGTAGCCATAGGTAATTCTGTATTCAGATTGCATAGCCTATAAAATAATTTTATTTCATTTTTCCAGTTTGAGAAAAGTATGTTTTGGTCCCTCAAATTTCTCAAAAGTATAGACTTGCTCCCTCAAGATTTTTTGGTACCGGATAAGCTTGATCCAAAATCAGATTTTAAGCATGTTGACCAGGTTTGATCACATTTGACCAGGTTTGACCATGTTTACCAGATTTGATCGATGAAAGGTAAATTCGAAAAAAGTAGCAAAAATAATTCTAAAAAAGCTGAAATTTTTGTGGCAACCAAGATGCTTGGGTGCGCTAGGTGCGTGAAAATTTGTGTGGTGTTGTGACATTCGAGGAGCTCGTGGCAAAAGAAAACAAATTTGGGCTCACAAAAAAAAGCCAAGATTTGTTTTTTTTTGCTAGTGCTCCACGGATGTTATTTCAACACCAAAATTTGCATGCACCTCGCGCGCCCAAGCATGTTGGTTGTCAAGAAAATTCAGATTTTTTTAGAATTTGTTTGCTATCTTTTTGAATCTACTGTTCATCGGTCAAACCTGAGCTTTGTTCCGTGCGGGTTGGTGTGGGCAGCGTGGTGGTTGCAGACGTCGGTGCTGCGGTGGCGCCTCGCTGGCTGCCGGACCACCTTGGAGAAGCTTCGGTGCCGCCCGATCTGCTCTGTTCCGTGCCAACGCCGGTCCCCGGCGGCTGCGGTTGCCGTTTCTTGGTGAATGCTAGCCGGATCTGGCGTTTGGGCAAGGATCCGGGGGAACCCCTGGCCGGTGCGGCGGCCCCCCAAAGACGACGCCTTTGGCGCTGATCCCCTTCTTGGAGGCTTTGGGG
>NC_041392.1:740722552-740731255 GCF_002162155.2 Triticum dicoccoides | reverse complement strand
GGTGAAAGTCAGCACTCCCCTGATCTGGGCGTCGACGACACCTCGGTGCCGTGCTCCTTCTTGAAGGCGGCGACTGAGATTTGCTCTTGTGGGTGGTGTGGCTATTGGCTTGGCTCCGAAGCATGACGGCCTGGTCTTCCTGCTACCTCTTGCTCGGCTTCGCCCGGTGCATAGTGTTGCCATCTTCGGTCTTCTCCAAGGTTGTGCGCCTTCCTTCGATAGCTCGTGTCATGTGCTCTGTGCTGCCTCTGCCGGTTTGGTGCTCGCCGGGTTGGTCCTCTGTGGTCTGTTGGTCAGCTCTGTTTGCTTCTCATATGGCAGCTGGACACCTTGAGTTGGGTTTTGTGGTAGCCACTCTGACGTTCGCCGGTGCGGCACTCATCGAGCCTGGGTGAAAGGGTAGTGGTCCTTTGCGACGGTGGAGACATCTCAAGTGTTGCCCATGTTTGGCCTGTGGATGCAGCCGGTGCTCAATGCTTGCCCGGTGTGGCCCTCCTTTCGTGTTCTTAGTGGGCTAGTTGGTGTAGGCGTAGTGCTGGTCGTCGGCATGAGTGTGTTTGTTGTTGCCATTGTGGTGTTCTACCTAGTGCCTTGTATCTTCCTTCTGCTTTGCTTTGCATTTCATTTGTATCATGGTGCCTTTTTGTAATCCTGGCCGGTTGATGGCTTTGTTAATTCCAAGTCGGGCTAGGTTCGACCTCTTCTCGGGCTCGACCGGCGCCTTTTCTCTAAAAATCGGTCAAACATGGTCAATGTGGTCAAACCCGGCCAAATCCCGATCAACGTGCTCAAAATATGGTTTTGGACCAAAATTATTTGATTTTGAGACTTGAAGGACAAAATGTATACCAAAAATTCTTGAGGGACCACGTCTATACTTTTTTGGAACTTCATGGACCAAAAATATACTTTTCTCTTTGAGTTTTGTTAGGATTTGTGTCTTGCTCAGAGATGTGACGCGGCGGCGGCTCTCTGAAAATGGAATAAGGTTCTCCCGCCTAATCCCGTCCCGGTGGTATTTTTAGCATCGTCGAAGGGCGTGTGGAGGTTTATCTCCGACAGATCTCGCAGGATTCGGTCAACATTTGTCTTCGGTGAATCCACGTGGATCATGTCTTCGTTCGTATGTGATCGTGTGTCTACAGTTTGGATCCTTCTGAGCGACGCTTCTCTCCATCGGCAGCGGTGGCTGTTCTGGTGTGCTGGTCCTATGGGGCCTTAGCACGACGACTTCCCGACTATCTACTACAACAACGTTTGTCCGGCTCCGATGAGGGAGGGGCGAAGACGGCGCCACACCTTTGGCTTGCTTCAGTGCTAGTAGTTGTCGCTATGTGGTCTACAGAACTATTTTTTTTTTCTTCTGGTGTTCTTTGTGCTACCTTGACAGTTGATGAATAGATTGAAAATTGCCCTCGCAAAAATAAAAGACGTTTGATAAATTTAAAAGGGCAGAAAATTAGGGCCAGTTTTTTGGTGCTTATGGGTGGCCCGCAAAAATAAGTCGCCTCCTATCTACCTTATTCTCGCAGCCCAACCTAAAATTTTGTTCTATTCTAGAACCCTTCTAGCATAAAATTTTAAGTAAACTCTAGTACTTTTCACCCTCAAGTTCAGCTTTTGTATCAGATTTTACCCCATTTTGAGAGAATTCTTAAGTTTTGCCCCAATTGATCAGAGTTGTGCCACAATATTATCCCATTGCATTTTATTTCAATTTTGTGCCATATAGTCAGTTTTTTCTTTTAAGTCCTAGTTTGGTGTCTGGTTTTTTGAGCAGACGAACCGGACGTCCACGCCCAACCCTGTCTCTCTCCTCACTTCTCCCCTGACATCGGGACATCCAGCCACCCCCTCCAACGCCGGTGGCCGGCAAATGGCGGCTCCCAGCCACACTGTCCCTACCTGAGCCGAGCCGCTTGGCGTGGTGACAGGATTAGCCGAGGCTGAGATGCTGGTGCTACGCTGGATGGAGCGGCCGGCAGGGGTCACGGCGTGCTACATCAAAAACAGTGTCGTGGCACGGCTTGCACTGCCTCCTGGTGGAAGCTGAGGAAGCCATCGAAGCACGTCTGGCCTTGCTCAGCTCAGAGAACATTCTGATGAGAAACAACCAACATGTTTTGGTCAGTTCAGAGCGAACTATCAATGCCAAATGGCCACGAGGAACAAGAAGCCATTGACTGATGTAATTGTAGATCAGAACTACGTTATTTGTCGCTGACGCATTGTGCAGTGCCTCCGGCGCCTGCTCCCTCTGCTCCATGGCTTTATGAAATGAAAATTTTGCAGTGTCGGTTCATTTCAAAGTTCAGGCAGATAGAATAACCGGCAGAGACACGCTATGCCATGCAGCTCATCGTGCGAGCAGCCGTGTAGCTCATTCGTCTCTTCTCCGTGATATAATTAGTAAGTTTTCCACTTGTTTAAGCTCCTGGATGAGGTATGTAGCTAGCTCGCTCCATCCAAAAGAAACAAAAACTTCGTCGTGCCATCCATTCTCGCTCCGGTGCATGTAGCTATCTCGTTCCGGTGCCCATGGGATCGAATGATCGGTGTGATGATACAAGAACTTGAAAGGACTTAGTCTGCATGAAAGGGTGCGAGAGGTCCCGAGTTCAATTCTCGTAATGCCCCCATTTTTTTTTTCATTTTGACCATTTTTACATATGGTAGAATTTTTGCCCTTATTCTTTTTACCATTTGTATACATGTCAGTAGAGTTAAACATCAGTCTGACAAATAAACAACCACACGATCTTCGTAAGCATTGATCGGGACTCGATCATGTAAAATGGACAGCACTAACTCCTTTTGGTAATCCACAAAATATCATGCTTGTCCACTTCACAGCAATACCCATGCCATGAATATGTCATTGACAGACTTACAATAGATCGATACAAGTAGTAGTTATTACTCCCTCCGATCCATACAAATTGTCGCTGATTTAGTACAAATTGTCGCTATACTAAATCGGCGACAGTTAATATGGATCAGAGGGAGTAGAGAGCAAGATGGACAGAGAAAAAAAGGCCCATAAGCTTATGAAGGTACCTTTCACAATGCCCACTAGGCCATCAACAATGCCATTGCCTAGCCACAAACATAATTAGTCAGTATTTTGACAAAAAGCAATCGAAACAGGAAGGGATTATAGGACAGTTTAGATTCAGAAACTACCCTTGGGAAAAATCACTTGCTTCGGTACCAGATTAGGAGCAGATAAGCAAAAAATTGCTCCGAACTGGCAAATACAGGGCATTCATATGTGCTCAGAAACTAACTCATTTTGGTAGTCCACATCCACCTCACAACAATACCCCTGGAAATTTTCATGTACTAGTCATAAGTTCCCAACTTATACCACATCTATCCACATACAAATACCAACTTAGCTGCAGAACCCATGCCTCCAAGAGGCGCGAAGAATTATCAAGATGGAGGTGATGATGGTGGCAGCAAGCAAAGCAAAGTCAGAGCAGACAGAGGAGCAGAAGGCACACATGGAGGCTAACCGGCTCAAGGCGCTTGAGAGGGCGGCAGCAGCCGAGGGTCGCGCATCCCAGTCACAGCCTGATAACGAAACTGTCACCTAGGTGCATGGAGGATCCTGAACCACCTAGGCACAAGTCTAGACAATTTAGAACAAGGTAGAGAAACCTGAAGTTTGAGAGAGGACCACATCTTTGCGAAACCTGAAGCTCTGGAAGTTGATGTATGTATGATATCCATCTCTATTACAGCCAGTCCTCATTTGCACAAAACATCTATGCTGAGTGCATGATAAACTCAATCATCCAGAAAACTGGAAGGGGTTACAGATGAACTCATTCGCTCATGCAAATAAAAGCTAGTTCATCTAGACTAAGGACATGGATTAAAAAGGGGGACATAAAGCGAAGTCTTCCAACACAAACATCAGTACATAATATAAACCGGAGTCTTAGACCTCAGTGTTGGTCCTTGCTGACAGCATATCCTGCTTACATTCATACTAATACAGACATATCAAACCACATCAGCACAATCTTGAACATCCGCCATCCAACCCCACAGGCGTAGATCGCCCAAGCAAGATCAAAATGACTAGCAAGCGAGCTCAGATCTGCATAAATGTACTTAGTTAGAAAACTGAAGCAACTGCAGTTGATGCAATGGGAAATTTCCCTATCCCAACTTCTTAGGAAGGAGGAATGTGCTAAACCGCGGAGCACACCATAGCTTAAGAACAAAGGTGCACCCGCTGCTCATTTTGCAGTTTGGAAGCAATATACACAAAAATCGGCAGACCATAACAGGTGAATCCTATCTTTTCTTGGAAACAGAACATGGTAAATAAGGAGTGTTCACAAATATTAGATTCAAAACCTTCAAACATCAACTTACAGGTTATGCAACATTCTTGTTTTGAACATCCTTTCAACTGAGTGAATAATGTGTAGTAAGTGCTAAGTATGACTAACAATGTACTCCTATGTAAAGACAGATTTGCGTAGAGATGCAAGCGTGAATGCCATTTTCTCTCCTAAGATATGGAGCAACAAAAACTAGCTGTCGAAACTAGTGTCCAATCTTTCTTTTCAGTTAGCATTTTCAATCACATACATGGGAGTTAAACATGCATGCAGAATCAAACCATGAATTGACTACTTATCCTAGCAGGGTGACAAGGTAGTCAAGCCCAATAGAACTCTTGACGTATAATGTGTTGCCTAGTCTCTTCCATAAGATCGGTCTTTTGGTTGCATTGGCTAGAGCATGCACTTCTACATGGTATCAGAGCCAGGAGGTCTTGAGTTCAAGACCCGGCTGGCGCAATTAAATTGCAGCCCACTTTCGGTCCACGTTTAGGTCTGAGGGAGCCACACGTGAGGGGGAGTGTTGACGTATAATGTGTTGCCTAGTCTCTTCCATAAGATTGGTCTTTTGGTTGCATTGGCTAGAGCATGCACTTCTACATAATTAACTTTCTATATAACCATGGGAGTAGAACTTTGAAGCAACTGCAGTTGATGCAATGGGAATCTTTCCTATCTAAAAAATTATAGGGTAAAATATAGCTTAAGAACAAAGGCGCAATAATCCTATAGCCATCTTATTGCAGTGAAGCAAGATAAATAAAAAATAGCAGACCATGACATGTGAACTCTATGCTCTTGAAAACACAACAAGGCAAATAAAGAGTACTCAGATATCAGCTTATAAAACCATCGATTGGCCACCTCTCCTAGCTAGTTTCACAAGGTAGCCAGGCCCAATAAAACAATAACTAATTCTCTATATAACCATGCGAATAGGGCAAGCATAGCCTGCACCCAATGGCAATATAAAATAAAATAATCAGGCTTACCGGTTGATCATATAGTTGGTTCTGATAACAACGGTGGGAAGCTAAAGTATGGGAGGGCACGTCTGGGATTGAAGGTATTCTCCATCTTTGTGAAGACTTTGGTAATTTCATAAGTCTTGACCTCCATTGAGTAACAATCCACATTCCCAACATGAATACCTTCCGGAGCGCCTCGGAAGAACAAGAATCCCTCGGCTGCACGCATTGTGCAAATGGAATGATACTGCCCAGGAAGCTGTATGATCTTCTCTAGCTTCCACTGCTGCGAACTATTCTTCAGAGAGGTATGGTAGAGGACAAAGGATCCATGTTGACCGACAAGGGAAAACATCTCAAGGACTCCTTCTCGGCCCATCACAACGGCATTTGCGTGACGATGGGCAAAGCACTCGTCAGGCAGATCGCTGAGCTCCAGATGGTAGCCGGTGAGAAGGTCGACAGTGGAAAACCTCAAAGTGCGTGTGTCCAGCACCATCAAATGGTCACTCCATCCATAAGGCCGTGTCCAGTAGAAGCAGCAGCGCACGCAGTCAAAATAGGACATGCGTTCCAACGAAGGTGAGGTGGGAGGCTCGAGCATAGACCATTGCATAGTTGTGGCCGGGAGCACAAAGAGGACAAGCTTCGTCATGTATCTTGCTATGCATATCACCTTGAAGGGATCTTCCTCGCCGTCGTCCCTGGTGTTGGGAGCAAGCACGGGCTCGAATCCATGGAGGCGATCCTGCGGTTGGGCGGCGAGGTCCTCAGGTATGGTTGGAAGCAAGACGTATTTGCTGGACAGCGGGTCACAGACGGCGAGGTGGAAGTCGGCAGCGTTGCACCGCTCCTGTTTGGTCCACGTCGGGCGGTCACAGCGTTCTTCGTCACCGAGCTCACTGGAGTCCATGAGGATGCTTACCTGACGGCGGGCACAGTCTTGGCGGTAGCTCCACATGTGGACGGAACGGGGGTAGAAGGATCTCCAATCGAGGAGGACGCGGCCGTCGCGGACGTCGCAGGGGCGCCAGCGTGGGCCTTCCCCGTCGTCTTCTTGGGCGCCCGGCGGGACATAGTAGGACGAAGAAGAAACGACGGCCGGGACGAAGGAGAAGTCGGCTCCGCAGGGGGCGAGCGGGGCGGAGGGGTGCGGCGCCTGGGCGGGGTGGAATCCGCCCGCGTCCATGAAGCCGAGGAGGGGAGGGCGATGCAGCGTGCGGAAGGCGCGGCCTTTGATGACCCGGCGGAAGGAGGTGCAGGCGGCGGAGGCGCGGGCGAGCGCGTCCGGGGTGGGCAGGCGGATGAAGATCTCCTCCAGGAGCTCGTCGGGAATGGTCGGCGGCGGCTGCGTGGCCATGGCGGCTGGGGTGGAGGAAGGGGATTGAGGGTTAGGGTTGGGGTTCGGGGCAGTGGGAGTGACGAGTGAGTGGGATAGTGAGCTCTACCAAGCCATTTTATTTAGCTCCATGGATTCAAAACTGTCGCTTTAAGCTTCAAAAAACGTTTGGAAAAAAATATCACTCCCCTAATTCTATATACATCTACCTACAAATATGTCTATCATTTCATGGATTGGAAAATTGTCACTTTAACCTTCAAAAACGTTTAGAAAATTAGGGCGACCAGTCACCAATGAGTGGGGCACTGAGCTCTACGAAGCCATTCATCTCCATGGATTGGAGAATTGTCGCTTTAACCTTCAAAAACATTTAGAAAACAAATTATAGCTTAAAGCTCCGTAAATATGTCTATTAATTTTCATCTGTGGTTTGGATAAAAAGGGGAAATTCATCTGGACAACATCCACATATACATCACTTGTTGGAATCTTTCTGTCGGCGGGAATGGAGACGGGGTCCCCGGGTACACGGAGAAGCAGACTTGGTGCCATCATGATCAGAGATCCATTGAGCGAACTTAGGAGGTGCTCGGGGGCATGTCGCCGAGCACTTGCTTTCTTGGGCACGGGAACTCTCGCTGCGACCAGCCCCCTTGAGATTGGGGAGGGGGCGCGTGAGGAGAGGCCCATGCCAATGGCGGGACACACTATTAATTTGGTGCGGTGTGGGTCAAGGATTGTGCAAAACGCGCACTCTCCCTTCCCCCCGGCGCACAAGTTTGGGTTAGCCCATTTGTGGGCCCCTACGTGCCCTATTTTTCTTTTCATTTTTCCATTTTTTTTCTGTTTTCGTTGTATTCTTTGTTAAAATAATTCAGGATTAAATAGCTTCTCAAATTTTTAAAAATTGTGAATTATGAAAAAATGTTCAAGCAATCTTAAATGTTAATGGATTAAAAAAAATCGTGATTTCAAAAAATGTTAACATAGTTCTAAATTGTTCAAGAAATTCAAAAGTAGTTCATGAATTCGAAAAATCATGAATTAGAAAATATGTACGCGTATTCAAACACTGTTCACGATTTCATAAAAAATGTTGAGGAAAAAATGTTCGAATATTCCAAAAATATGTATGCGTATCCAAACACTGTTCATGTTCATCTTTTTTTAATGTGTCGAAAAAAATGAGAAAAATGTTCACAAGTTTCAGTAAAATGGTTTGCCAATTCAGAAAGATGTTCGCAGTTTCTCAAAATGTTTGTGAATTTGTAGAAAATGTTCACAATATTCAAAAAAAGTTCAGCAAATTTTCTCAAAAGGTTATCAAATTTAAAAACAAATCACATGAACTCAAAAATGTTCTTGAATTACAAAAATTCTTCCCAAATTTTAACAAATAATCGCCGGTTAAAAAATATTGTTCATGTGTTCCAAAAATCTAGAAAATTTTAAAAAGCTTCTCTGAATTTTAAAAAGCTTCATGAACTCAAAAATTGTTTTTTTTCTCCTTATTTTTTCACCATTTTTACAAATGGTAGATTTTTTGTCCTTATTCTTCTTACCATTTGTACATGTCAGTACAATTTCTTTCATGTAGCTATCGAATTATAGATGTCATGAAAATCAATCTGTGTGAAGTAGCATCGCATTCAGAGATATAGTCCAGTGTCGGAATCATCTTCTTCCTTGGAGCTTAGAGCAAGTCCAATGGAATGACCCATTTCGTCCGCCCGCATTCATTTGGATCGGCGCGGACAAAAATGGCAGCCCAACGCGCCGACCCAAACGAACGCGCGTCCGTTTTTCGTTCGTGGGCGACGCATTTCAGGTCCAATTTTGTGCCGGATTTGCGTCGGCCCGGACACGAGACGGACGCGCGCGCGCCTACTCCTCTCCCCGAGCCCGCCTGTCGGTGGCAGCCACCACCATTTTCTCTCATTTTCTCCAAAAACGCTCTCGCCCGCGCGTGTCCCCGACCCCCCAACCAGCCATGGAGAACGCCATCGACCTCGACCTCGACGCCGCCGCCGGC